>NC_043702.1:108666119-108691027 GCF_006229205.1 Suricata suricatta
GAAACCTAATGGAGAACCAGGGGGAGCGGAGGAGGGAGAGAGAGTTGGGGAGAGAGAGGGATGCAAAACTTGAGAGACTATTGAATGCTGAAAATGAACTTAGAGATGAAGGGGAAGGGGGAGGGGGAAAATGAGGTGGTGTTGATGGTGGAGGGCACTTATGGGGAAGAGCACTGGGTGTTGTATGGAAAACAATTTGACAATAAAATATTATGGAAAAAAATATATAAGATATCCAGTTTATTTATTTACAAAATGAAAAACAAATGAATAGAAGTAACTTGTACTCCTACTTTTTAAACATTTTTTAAGTTAGTTTCAGGTTTTTTTTATTTTGTTTGACTTTTACACACGAATAGAGAAATCTACAGAATTCCAGCTTTTGAAAAATTGTTTCATGTTGAAACCATAGGCCTTTAACAGGCCTCTAGAGATTGTGGGACCTCCGGGCTTGGGTTACTTCCAAGCTTTGTATCTCCTACAAAGTGTACCACGTGGGCTTTCCTGCTTGCATGGGAGGGGGCACCGGGTGCCTCTATGCTGCTCACCTTTTTTCTGAGATCTGAAGCCACCCAACCCAGTACTTACCTGTGGATGCTCCCTGCTAACCTTAAGAGATTGAAGGGTGGGGTTGGTTCCTGCAAGGCAAGCAGCTCTCTTCATATGGAATACAATGAAGCTCTCTTCATATGGAATACAATGAACAGCAAGTTCTGAAGTCACAGGAAGGTGGTTCTATAGGTACCTAAAGCCTTCTCCTCCTAATTAAGGAACTATTGGAGATCTAGCCATGCAACCTTAGAGACTTCCATGGAACAGACATCCATTCCCTGGGAGGATGTTCTAAGGATCCTTCTCCTGCCTCCCCTTGTACAGTCATACACAATAGTGCCTGTTCCAGTGGTCTCCTTGGTTTTGTTGGTTTTCCTGAAATGCCAAAAAAGAACATGAGGCAACAAAGTGTACATGAACTTATTTGCCTTCTCTACTTCATCTCACCTGCTCCACATGCACATTTCTGTTACTTTATCACATCCTTTTACTACTCAATCCCTTTTCTTGAGTCTATGACAAGAGAATTTCTGGAACCAGATTCCTGTTGGAACAGAATTGACAGCTGAAAGAAAACAATCATGCATGTCCAGAACCACCCAAGGCAGGAAACTTCTTGTGTAGGGAGTGTCCAAGGCACAGCCAGCATTACTGCTGCCACTTCAGCAGGATGGGCCCAGCTCTTCTGTCTGCCAGCCCTGCTCCCATGGCATTTACTACGGTGCAGCTCAGCATTCAGAAACCAAGGTCATATGAGGAAAGCAGGTAAGGGGGGGCTGCAGAGAGATTTTGTAGATACTGATGATCCAACAACCTTAATTGCCTGGTTGAGACCATGTCCTTCAGGGTAAAAATCATGGGAGAGGGAATGGGGAAAAGCTACAAAGAGGAGCTTATGACTAAGAAAGAGAATTAAAAAAAGACAGAAAGAGGAAATAAATTACCTGCAGGTTGTTACTCTCTGTTTCTAAAACTTTGGATTATGTGAAGTACAAGGACAGCGGCCCTGTGCTGGGCTCAAAGCAGCTGCCCAGGACAGTGTCTGTGAGGCAGGGAGATGTTCTCTCTGTACTATCCAACATGGTGGTCGGGTCACTGGCAGTGGTCAGTTGATGGGCACTTGAAATGCAACTCATGTAACCAGGGGGCTGGATTTTAATTCACTGAAATATAAGCAGGATCATCTGGCTAGTGGCTGCCAGTGCTCAATAGTGTAGCTCCATAGTTCAGCAATGAGGAAAATCCACTCGTTTTCCATGCAGAGTGGTTCACTGGGCTGGGCACATACACAAGTGCTCTTTGAGGGCCTGGGGGCACTAAAACAGTAAGGTCAACATTTAGGTCCTAGAAGAGTTTCAACAGATGCCCACTTGAAAACAAGGTGCAGAGCATGGCCCCACAGAGCCTGTACTAGACACAATAAAAGCAGGAAGACCACTCTTGAGGAAACCCTGGGCAGGTACTGGTTTCATCTGGGGCCCAATAGGCCTGAGCAAACTGAGGATGGGTCCTTTTCACACCTGAACTAGATCCTAGTCCAGGAGTGTATTCACCTGACTTTGCCTAGGGTTGAGCACTGATGGTGAGAATGGCATGGCTGTTGCCCAGGCAGGGTTTGCCCATAGCCAGGATTCCCATCCCCATGAGTGGGAAGACATATAGAGGAAGGGAATTCCAAGACCCTTTTCAAAAAACTCCAATGGGGGCACCTAGGTGGCTCAGTCAGTTAAGTTTCCAATTTCAACTCAGGTCATCATCTCACAGTTCATGGGTTCAAGCCCTACATCAAGCTCTGTGCTGACAGCTCAAGAGTCTGGAGCCTTCTTCCAATTCTGTGTCTCCCTCTCTCTGCCCTCTCCCCATTTGCTCGCTCGCTCACTCTCTCTCTCTCTCTCTCTCTCTCAAAAATAAATAAATGTTAAAAAAAATTTAGTAAAGAGAAAAACTCCAAAAGAAGTCCTCCAGGCCTTAAAGGGAGCAGCAATGACCACCTCAGCTCTGAGATATGCTCCCATCTCTGCTGGGTTTGCCCTGCCCACTTCCATTGCAATAGAACATGCTACAGCAGCTGCCCTAGCCCATTAAACTGCCCCTCAGTGTAAATGCATTTCTGGGCCAATCTTTGGAGATCTGACTTCACTCTGCCACCTCTCACCAACTTCTGTCAGTGAAATTGCAAAAGTCATGAAAGAAAATAATACCTGGCATGTCACACAGGTAGTTGGAGAAGACAAGAGAACAGAAGGAAGTTCTAATACAGTCTTGTAGGGAGACCTCCATACAGTGCTGATGCCAGCCATGTGTGACATATCCTGCCCCATCTCCACTCAGAAGAGCACAGATATCGGTCAGTCGTGGCTGGGCTCAGGTAATGACACTCTACTTCTTCTGCTTTGGATACCTTTGACCCCTCCTCCATCCCATCATCTGGTGTGTCTAGTGCCTTCCTTCTGCATTCACAAATCTTTTTTCTTATAGCATCCAGCAATAGGCTCTGAGTGCTGCACTCACCCATAGAGCCCACTAGGTAGCTATCTCTGGTTATGTTAATGTCATGGAAACTATGATCTGGAGATTAAGAATTTCTATGAGTTTCTGAGGGTGAATTGTGATATTTTTCAGTCCAGCAGTCTCGACTGTTTGTTTTGTAGAGGAAAATATTGACAGTGACAGGATAAGCAAATTTCACTAAATTGCAACATATTTCACACTTATACATGATCTAAAAGGAAAATTCAAGCCATAATTTGTCTCATTTTAGATTTATATTTACTCGAAATGATGACATAGGTTTGTTTCCATGCAAAGGTCAGCAAGAGTCTGTTGTAACTGGTCAATTCCACAGGAACCTGAGTGGTGCTTTCCCTCTCCCACTGCAGAGCTTTCCTTCCTCCACCTTGCAATGCACAGCCTGTTCTTTCATCCTCTTCGGAAAAGAGCCAGATGTCCACCTTAATGATCAGTCTCTGAAGAAGATCTCTTGCTTCTCTTTTTATTTTATTGTGTCTTTTGCTCATCACACAGAAACCATGGCTGGCAGAAATGAGGGAGACAGATTTTCCACAAGAGAATGGTATTTCTTATTTTTAGCAACATTATCTGAAGTGAAATGTTAGACCCCAATTGGTGAAACTTGGAGTGAATTTCTCCAGCTCTGCCTGAATGCTTCTTTCTCAGATTCCTACCAGAGCTGGGTGTGGCATGTGGCCTGACTACAAAAGATTGTGGGAAGATTGACTCCAAAAGTGGCTGTAATTGAAAGAGTTTGGGAATGAGGGAAAGGGAAGGAGTAAAGCATCAGTGGGGGAAATGCCCATTTGCTCCTAAAAATACTTGAGGGAGCAGGACTGGGTTACAGAATTCTTGGGCCTGGCAAACATCCCACACAAGGAGGCTCTAGAGCAAGAACTAAAATCACAATTAATGCCAGACTTATAGTAGAAATGTGCAGGCCCTTCCAGGCAGTAGATATGTGAGAGAAAGTGCATGGGCTTTGGAATCAAGGCACCAAAACTTCAATGCCCTGTTTCTCATTTGCTGTCCATATGCCTGCTTAGTCCTCAAGCCTCTGTTCCCTCACATAGCAAACAAAGAGTTATGGTGGCTTTTATTTTATTATGATTATCAAATTCCATGAGGGAAATATAAGAGCCTGCTCAGAGGTGAGGTTTATTATTAGATGAAGATACTATTGACTCAATAACAGAGATTCTGAAATATGGTTTTTGTTTATTTACAACTTTGTGAACATTTTTCTTGAGTGGTGATGACATTTTCCCCCAGGTAAACTGAGGTGTCCTTTAATATACAGTAAACTGCAGAGGCCCAAGTAGCATCAGGTTTCCCCTGAGACAATGTCTGGAATCCAAGTGTATGCTCATTACTAACCATCCTTGTCTACACATCTGGGCCACACTTCCATGACTGGCCTTTGTGGAAGTTCAGTCAACAGTAGATATAAAGTTATCACATCAGCATTTGCAGGAGCTTTCACAGTGTTGACCAAGTGCCAAAGCTTAACTGGTTCTTTAGTCTATTATTGTTCTAATGTATGAACAACTCTTTCCTATGTGTTTTAAAATGTAGCTTCTATTCTTATTTAGGTATGAGAAGGACATTTAAAAGATAGTTTGTTATACCCACAGATCTCAAGAGGACAGGTAGGGAAGAGTCAGTTAGGAGGCAGAGGGGGCAATGGAAAAAAAAAAATGTACCAGAACACTAAGGACAGACTCTGCCCCAGAGTCTGCTGACATTATTCAAACTAGCCAATCCTAAGCCTTCTTACCTTGCCTTACCTGTTCCTTCCCATGGAAACCACATTTATGGCTTTTGCCTACATTTTTCCCTTGCTCCCTCTGTCTCCTGAATGATCCTGGTGCTTCCACATGTGGCTCGGTGGTGTTCTATGCCTTCTATTTCTGGGAATCTGTAGGTATAAACTTCATCACAGTCATTTCTGTGTCTGTATGTCTTACCATTCTTGATTAAAACAAACCCCAGGTATATTTTAAAACAGTAAAGTAGTCATTCATGTCAATAAGCAAGAGAAGTTCTCGCAAATGTACCAAAGTTCAAAGAGGTTTCAGTTATTTAACATCATTTGTATGAGCATTAGACAGATTCACAGATCACATATCAGATGTAATGGCAATGATTTATTGGAGAAAGTCAGTGAATGAGGATGCAACACCATTTGTCAAATTATCATTGAATCAATCATAGGTTGGGCACAGATGCAATTTTTGTTAAGTCAACAAAAGCTTATTGGCTAAATAGAATTTACAACAGAATATTATATATGTTATTATTATTATGTATAAATTTTGCACTATCTATACTTTATAAATAACAAACTGTATCTACCTTATAATAAACTGATAGATATGCCTATTCATAATACATATTTATAAATATATAAAGTAAATATTTTAAGTAATAACATATTAAAAACACTTTTTTACATTTATTTATTTTTGAGAGACAGAGAGAGAAAGATAAACAGAATCCAAAGCAGGCTCCAGGCTCTGAGCTAGCAGTCAGCACAGAGCCCAATGTGGGCCCAGGTGCCCCAACATATTTTTAATAGATATATTTCTGGAGAGCTGGTTATTGAACATTTACTTACATGTAAGTATGAATACCAGTGTATGAACACCAGTGTAAGAGCTGCAAACATTTCTAAGCACAGCACTCCTACTCAGATTGGCAGTGTTCACCTGCTGGGGATTCCATCATCTCTGTGGCTATAAACTTTTATAATGTAGTTGGTATCCAATAAGGGTCCAGCTCCTGGTCAGATCAGTGGAGTGCCCAGCAGTTCTAACTGGGGGAGACACCACTCCTTATTTTCTTTTCCAATAGCAGACAGTCTGGGTGAAATGACAAAAGCCTGTGCATATAAAGTTTATACAACTTCCTTTTAAATATTCAAAGATGAATTCAATAGAAAGGTCAGTCACAGGACCTACTGCCTGTGTGATATAAAGCTACTTGTGCCAGAGTGGATTTTGCAGACTACAGAGATTGGAAATACATATAGAGCTGCTTTTAAAAGCTCCCAGCCAAGAAGTTAGTGACTTCAAGCCTGGTTTGGAGGGACTGTGAGATGGCTGGAAGGTATGAGAGGGCTCCTGGCCTGGCAGGCATCCACTCTGGCTCTTAAGTAAATTCTAGTGCAGGAATAGGTTAAAAGCTCTGAAAGGTTAGGAAATTGAAACCATGTGACAGGTGGCTTTCCCTGGTCCTTTTCCAAATGGTTCCCTTAGCAAGAGCTTACATGGCCCTATAATAATAAACCCTAATTTTCTAGGATATGCGAGGGTAGACTGAGTGAAAAGGAAAGCTGGCAAGGAAAGAGTAGCTTCTATAATCAATCTAGAGTGGAGAGAGATTGTAATTGCTTTCTCCAAAGGAGTCCCTTCACCATCTGTCAGGATGAACAAAACCAGGAGTATTAAAAACCTCATTCCTCAGAGGGGATAGCTCTGAAATAGTGGCCTAGGGAGGCTGTCTTTATCTGCTTTCCTCAATGGCAGGATACAGATAAGATGTGTGACACATTTATGTGAAGTCTCCAACCATGAGCCCAGGAGCCTCTTTTGTCTCCTGGGAAGTTTCTACTTTTTAATGATCTCTCTGGACACCTGGGGAGCTATTTACAGGGAAAATATCTTTTATCCTCAAATTCTCAAAGCACAACAGAAGAAGGTGGTGCTTTACTTTTCACAATTACTGGATAGATTTTATGTTCTTTTCAGTGATAGGTAGGAACGTGGGTAGATGACTGATGATAGACAAAATAGTTAATTTGCTTTTCTTATTTATAGTCGGGAATTATTCTATTAGTAGGATCCAATTTTCCACTTAAAATGTAAATGAGAGTTTATATCTTACATATTCATACTAATAAGGAACACATCTTGCTTTTCCTTTTCACCATAACTGTAGCCTCTCAAACATGGGACAGCTCTCTCAGTTCAGTTTCCTAAGTGCAGCTACCAAAAATTTTTGTCTGCCTATGTTTTTCAGCATACTTCATATTGGTATAAAAATGTAAAAAGTGAAAAATGTATTTTGTAAACATTCTACACATAGTATAAACATATTCATCAAATTCTGAGGATAAATGTTCAAAGTTCATCACTTGTTTGTTTCTATAACATTTGAGTTACAATGGAAGGTACTTCCCAGAATGCACTTGAAACTATTTAGAGACAACTTTGCTATCAAAAATCACTGTTGCCTAGAAATATTTCTCAATATTACTACTTTTTCATGAACCATAGTTCAAATCAACCCTTTACTGACCTGAACTGACATTTTGCCAAAGAAGACATTCATGTGGTCTATAGTATACGAATAGGAACTCAGCATCACTAGTCATCAGGGAAATGTAAATCAAAACCACAATGAGATATCCAACCTGCTAAGATGGCCATTATGCCAAAGTCAAGAATTAATAAGTATTTACAAGGATGTGGAGAAAGGGGAACACTTGTACACTGTTGGTACAACGTCCTGGAAAACAGTGTGGCAGTTCCTCAAAAAATTAAAAATAAAACTACCTTATGATCTAGCAATTCCATTTCTGGGTGTGTATGTTAAGGAAGTAAGAGATACCTATAAGTCCCTTCATCATAGTAGCATTATTCACAGTGGTCAAGATGTGGGAAAAACCTAAGTGTCTGTCTATGGATGAATGAATAAAAATGTGTGTGTGTGTGTGTGTGTGTATGTGTGTATATACATTTATATCATAAGTACACATATATATCATGGAATATTGTTCAGTGTTAAAATGAAGGAAATTCTGCCATTTTGAACAATATGGATGAATCTGGAGGATGTTACACAAAATGAAATAAACAAGAAACAGAAAACAATCCCTATATGATCTCACTTATATGGTGACTCTAAATTAGTTGAACTTAAAGATTAGAAAGGTGGTTGTCTGCATTGGGAGAATGAGCATATGAAATGGAGAGATGTTGGTCAAAGGGTATAAACTCAGTTGTAAGATGAGTAAGTTTCAAGGTCTATTGCACAACATGGTGATTATAGTTACTAATACTTTATTGTATACTTAGAATTTGCTAAAAGTAGAAGTAAAATGTTCTTACCTAGAAAAAAGAACTATGTGAGGTGATGGGTGTGTTAATTAATTTGATTGTACATACATATATCAAATCATCACATTGTATGCCTTAAATATAAATAATTTTATTTGTAAATAAATAAAAAGACCCAATACAGGGGGATAAATCAACCCTTTCCTGAATTCTACCTTCTTTTTCTTTAACATTCATTTGAATATTGCACATTCTAAATTCATATTTTCATAACGGTTAAAAATGCCAATAAACTAATTTATAGTATAGATTTTTAAAGTAATTGTATTACATAAGTTAATGAAGTGAAATGGATTTAAAAAGCTGAAAAACTCAACGGTAGTACCATGTATTTGAAATGTATGCTTTCAAAGTGGACCTTCTGGACATGCTCCTCTCATCTGGTGTCTCTAGTGTGACCCTGCCCCATCCTGATGTAGTCACTGACAACCTTTGCATTGTTTCACTTCTCTCTCCTATTTCCTGCCTGAAGAGCATGCCAATGAGCCCAGCTTACAGTGGGCCTCAAAAGATTTTGCTAAATTGTCACATGTAAGTGCGTCATGTGTGTATGCTATGTATAACACTAAAGCAGTAGCCTATTTAATTCAGCATGACTTCCCATTTTAGTGCTCACCCCAAGAGCTCTCTATTCACCTATAGGAAGAGGGCTCTACCATCTATGTAGAGTCAAAACTATACACCAGTGCAGCATTTTGACATTTGAGCACTGTGGCAACTGTCTCAAGGCAGGACACTTTTCCGTCTATAAAGGTACTCCAGTACATACAGCTTTACATCATATGAGCAATAGGATGCAATGGGATAGCCTTTCTTTTGAATTCAGCTATGAATGCTTTAAATGAAATTCTATAAATAAGCCTTATAAAAATATCAATATCTTGATCAATTAATATATTCAGGCTGTATTGTCTATTCCAGAGTCATTTTCTTGATCCCATTTTATTCTTATCTGTTTATTTGAATAATTTGTAATATTCTTCTTATTTTCACTCTAGTTGTGGTAACTCTCCAGAGTTGTGATTAATTATCTGAGAGCTAATGTACTTGACAGATTCAGCTTAGAAACGCTTGACTCCCAAGCGTTTCTGTTGAAAGGATGTAGGTCTGAACCAAACTGACTCCATGACAGGCTTTAAGTTTCCCCTCTAAACTAGAAGGTCTAAGTTTCAGTTTCCCTGAAACTATCAGGCAGTTACACATTGCCCAAGGCAGGAGAGACCACCCTTATAACACCCAATCAGAAAAGGCCAGCAACCACCCTCCAGATTCCTAAGGGTGAGGCCTGTAGATAGAAACTATAGATAGTTACCTGTTGTTTAATACTAGATTAACCAGCTCTCACCCCACGTGGGGGTCCTGGGTCCACTCTGTAATTGGTTAATTTCAAAGATACTCTAAATGTTGTAATTAGGTCCCACCAAAAGTAACACTCTGGATAATGTGTATGGCTAAAATTGTTGCTATGGCCATTGTACATTTATGATTGGATCACTGTACCTATGTCACAATTTCTTGTAACTCCCCCTTCCCAAACTCCATAAAAACCCTGCTCAGCCCTTGTTCCGGGTTCTCAGCACGGATCCACTGCGCTGGTGAAGTCTGAGAGCCTGAGCTTAAAGCCCAGTGAGCTGAAGCCCGGATAAAAAGCCCTTTGTTTTTGCATGCCTGACTTGGTCTCCCTGGTGGTCTTCGAGGATATTGCGATCTGGGCATAACACTGTGATTGATAGGAAGATGGGTTTTTCAGTCCCTTTATTTTTCACAAATTCTTTATACATACTTGATTTCAGATTAAGATTCATATTGAGGTTGGATGCTTGGTTCCTGGACTTGTTTTGAAAGCATAAATAGTACTATAGTTTTAGGATTTATATTATTAACCTAGCTTCATATTGCTTTTTATGTTCCTTATGTTTTATGCACCTTTCAGTCCCATTATTCCTTGTTTGCACACTGATTATAGAAACTTAATAGAGACCAGATGATAATATCTGTCTTGAAATTATCTGAAGCCCCCATCATAAATGTATACCTTCAGGTTGTTTCAGGGCTCCCCCACCCAAGGTTTCATGAAACCCATCACTCACCTTTCATGTATTCACCTCCTTCCCCAATCACTATGTATAAACTGTTCCTAGATTCAACAGAGCAAGGCAGCTTTGGGAACATCATGTTCATGGACAAGTCTGAGCCTGTAACAAGATTTAGTGGCTACACTGCTGCAGGTAAACTGTGCTTGCTTGGCTTTCAGATTACTAGACTCCAAGAGAGGAGGGCTAGCCTAGAGCCTGAGGCTGTGACCTCTTTTTCCTGAATTCTCTCTCAGCCTTGCCTTTAGAATGGATTCTGCTATGTAGAATCTTTCCCTTTAGAGGAGATTATGATAATCCAGATAAGTGCTAATGGCCCTGAAAAAGGTGTCACAAAGGAGCCAGTTTAGTAGGGGAAGCTGCTGAAAAGGAGGTGAGAAAAAGGTGGCTGTGAGCCTCAATTCTCCCTTCTTCATACCCTTCTTCCCCCCTTCTTGCATTCTTTATCAATGAAGCATTTTTTAAGGCAGCAGTTCTTTGCCAGACCCAGAGCACAGCACATGAGGTGTTGTCCCTGCCTCCCAAGGATTTACTAGAGTAGTGGGGATCACTGACAGTGAACAAATGTGTGACATGAAGTGCTGCCACATCCATGGTGCATCTATGTGTGTGGGAGGAAGTAGGGGTGCTCAAAGAGAACTTGTTATCTGGGAGGGGCCACACACTCAGTTTATTCTCAAATCATCAGAGATAATTGAGGCTTGAATAGGCTCCGGCACAAGTGTTTACTCATGATTGCTCTAAATTGCAGACCTTGAAATAAGGCTTAGAGGAGAAAATCTCTTTCATGAAAATATTTATTAAACAATAAAAAGATTCATCTAATACTTCAGTTTTAGGAAATAAAACAAACCCATTACCTACAGCACAGAAAATGAAGCAAATGCACATGTCCTGGCTTTCCCACAGAGAGCCATGCTTGCTCACGCTGTGCTGGGGACACCAAGATTCTGCCAGTGTGGAACTGTGAGTTAGGTTCTCTAAGGTCCAGTCAGGAGTCTCCCCCTTCACTGAGGATGCTTTGTAAAAGCAAGCAGGGAAGGAGGAAGAGAACACTCAGCATGCGTTGTGCGCTTATTCCATTAGCCGGTGCAGCAAGAAAGTCTTCAAGGTCTGAAAAAAAATCCCGAGTATGTAAGACACACTGTCACAGGCCGGCTTTAAGAGACTGAACCAGAGAGATCTGTACATACTCTGATAGAGGCCCTACTCTTCCTGGGCCTCCTCACTAGACTTTGGTTCCCCTCTGCATGTAGATGCTTGTGAAGCCCCACACCATGCAAGAGTGACCCCACCTGGCAGCAGAAGGAAGCCGCTGCTGTGGGGGTCGCAGCTCAAGGAAGATGTGCCTTTCTCTAGCATTTTATATTCCTTTCCTTGCAGCCAGAAACAATGGAATTTTTGTGTAACTTCGACAGCTGACGGAGAAAATTTGTTTACGGTTTTTAGGGCTTAGCCTTTCTTATGTAGCATGTGAGCTGATGAAAGGTGATCTTTCAGAGAATTCCACACCAAGTCATTTAACAATCAGAAGCAAATAGATCTGATTTGAATGCAATAACATAAAACAGCTTGCATCCATGTGTTGCAAAGAAGGTCCAACTTTTCCGCAAATTAATCCTAACACTGTGATAGGAAAAGATAGGATAAAGCAGGCAGAGGAAAAGAAAGGTTAGGACCTGAGGTCCCTGGATGCAGAAAAACACATATTTTGGAAACAATTCTGGGACGGATTGACCAGACGAGTGGAACAGAGCCTCGGAAGTAAGCTTCCTCTTAAGAATGTAATTGACGCTGCCTGGGTGGCTCAGTTAATTAAGTGTCTGGATTCTGCTCAGGTCATGATCTCATGGTTCGTAGGTTCAAGCCCACAATGGGCTCTGTGCTGACAGCTCAGAGCCTGGAACCTGCTTTGGATTCTGTATCTCCCTCTCTATGCCCCCCTCCTCCCACCCACTCATGCTTATGCTTTTTCTTTCCTCTTTCTCTCTCTCTCTCTCAAAAATGAATAAACAGTAAAAAAAAAAAACTTAAAAGAAAAGACAGTTGTTAAAACAAACAAAGAATGTAACAGACACCACCTACTCCACCTCAGGTTCCCCTCAGGAATTTGACAATCAAGATACCTAACCAAAATAAGTGACCCATAAAACGTATGTTATACGAGGGGCAGTATGATCAGTCTGACTCCTCACATGATGGAATTGAGCCAATCAGGAATAGACAACCCAGCACCTAGAGTTATCATGACAATAAGGGTAGGATCTGAGAAGAAACAAGGGGAAGGGTGGAGGGGGGTGCATACCAAAACCTTCTAAAACAAAGACCCTTGCCTATAGTCATGGATATGCACTTTTAAATGCCCCCTCTCTACAAAGACAGTTTTCATACTATTCTTACTTTCTAATATTACACTCTAATAAACTTTTGCTTGTTCCTCATTTTATTCTGTGTCTACCTCATCATTCTTCAAAGTAGCAAGACAACGAGCCCTGAGTATTGTGGTAAAAAAAAATTCACAATAACACCATTTCCTTGACTAGGGACTGCTTATTAAACAGGAGGAAGTGTCAATATTTCCACAGAGAAAGTCACAAAAATGAATAGCTTCACAGAACTCTGGGGGCAAGTGCTGAAAGGACACAGGTCTGAACCAAACTGACTCCATGATAGGCTTTAAGTTTCCCCTCTGACCTTGAAGGCCTAAGTGTCAGTTTCCCAGAATCATTAGACAATAAAAGGGCACAGATTGTTCAACACGCGACCACCCTAGTAACACCCAATCAGAAGCGGCCAGCTAAAATGCTTAACATTTCCAAGGGCAGGCCTAGAGACAGAAACTATAGATAATCTCTTATTGCTTAAGGCTAGTTACTTACCCCACATGGGAGTCCTTGGCCCACCCTGCAATTGGTTATTTTCGAAAAAGCACTAAAGATCATGATTGGGTCCTGCCAAAAGTAACGAACACTCTGGACAATGTGTATGGTTAGAATGGTTGCTAAGGCTGTTATACAATGATGGTTGGATTACTGTGCCTATGACATAATTTTCTGTAACCCCCCTTTTTCAAACCCCATAAAAACCCTACCCAGCCTTTGTTCGGGGCTCTTAGCATGGATCCAGTGCACTGGTGAAGTCTGAGAGTCAGAGCTTAAGCCCAAATAAATGCCCTTTAATTTTGGCATACGTGTCTTGGACTCCCTGGTGGTCTTGGTTATTGGAGACCCCGTAATCTGGGCATAACAGTGCCACACCCCAAGGTGCTCACCTTCCCTCCTGTCACAATGGGGTTTCTCCACAGTAGGTCTCCCTCTGAGTCTTAAAGGTCTAGGATTCTAGTTTTCTGTATGGCTTGGACTCCAGCCCAAAGGTGCTGGGTGGGGAGTCCTTGGGGTAGTGGGGCCCAGCAGGCGCCTTGGCTGAAGTCCTTACTGAGTGATTACTATGTGAAGACCACAAGCCCCATGTGCAGGGATGCCAACTCTACTAGAACGCTCTCACAAGCAAATCTGGAGCTACAGGTGGGGAAAGCTGGGCAGTTAAGCATGCAGATGAGGAAGGGCCCAAACTTCTCCCCAGGACTGCTCAGCAGAGGTCAACCTGGTGTTCCCTCCCCCGCTCCCCCCCCCTCCAGACAGGGCTGTCTGGTCCTGCCCTCTGAATGTAAGAATCTATGGTGAGCATGAAACACTGGAAATTAACAAGCAGTGATGACAAGCAACTGCAACAGGGACCCACTCTACACCTGCTCACAGGTAGGCTTTGGTGGGACTGTCCAGGAGGCTAGATTAAGGACAGGACCAAGGTCAGGCCCACTCTAGCCCTGGGCACCATTTCCCCATACCACCCCCCCCTTGGGAGAGGGCTATTTCAGAGTACCAAAATCCCACAAATAGAAGACCTAACATCTGGGCCCAGAGAAGACTTCAGAAAAGCTGATGCTAAGACAAGTGCTCACAGTGTAAGAAGGTATTTAGCTGAGAAAGGAGTTGGCCCACACTGAGCTTCAGTGTTGACTCTCCCTGGTAGAAAGAAACAGACTTCCCACAGAAAAGGATGCAGGCCCTGTTGGCAGTCATTTCTTGTATATAAACTCAAAGACTGTTGTTTTAGTCAGCTTTGTGAATTTGGTTAGACCAAGGCAGCCCTGCAAGCAGGGGTCCTCAAACTGGGACTGCACACCATGTGGTATCCCTTTCAGGAAGCCCAAAGTCACCCACTGAGCTTAGAGAGAACATATTAGAACTTCCACTGTACATTTATAGGAAAATTTTTAAATAAGCTTTAGTAATATTTACTGTATTTATTAGAATCTACCAAACCAATGGTTCTATGGCCCACTATTATTCACATCATACAAAGTAGGAAACTGTTACCAACAGATGAGCTACTATAATCTAGGATTTTTATTATATACTTATCAAAAGGCCTTTTTTAGACTTGGTCAGAAATAGCAAAGATTTTTTAAATTTTTATTTATTTTTGAGAAAGAGAGAGAGCAGAGTGTGAGCAGGAGAGGGGCAAAGATAAGGGAGACAGAATCCAAAGCAGGCTCCAGGCTCTTAGCTGTCAGCACAGAGCCCAATGTGGGACTTCAACTCACGAACTACTAGATCATGACCTGAGCCAAAGTCAGACACTTAACCGACTGAGCCACCCAGGTGCCCCTCAAAGTGAAAATTTCTATCATGTGTATTAGTCCTGTACATATGTATAAAAAGGGAGACATAAGTGAAATCAAGTTTGTACACACTAGCATGTCAACTATCTTACCACTGCTAAATGGGGAACATACTCAAGTATTTTCACTGGAATGGAGTGGGAAATTAAAAAGTTTGGAGACCACCCTGGATGAGGATAACATTAGATATCAATCTGAGGTCTAGAACTAGCATTCCCCAAAACTCTCCAATTTGCAGATACCTCTGGGAGCCAGATGGCTTTGTCTCCTGCCATGATACCCAGAGAAGCTCACCTATTGGAATGGCACCTATCACAGGAGGTGGTTCCCAGAGGGCAGGACTAAGGGTCTCTCTCTCTCTGCCATACAGACGCTTGGAGCTGGCCAGGGCCAAGATGCTAGAGGGCCATTTCTCCCATAGGCCTATAGGTTGGTTCTGGCCCAAAAACATTTGTTTGCTTGTATGGATTGATTGGCTGGTGCTGGAAATGTATTTTTCAAAATTGGGGTTGAAGCATGATGTGAGGCTTGACCTGACCCCAATCTGACATTCACATTACCTGTTAACTTCTGAAGGCACTTGACTTTGCTATTTCACTGTGTCAGTACTTAAGACTAAACCTTAGAACATTAAACTGGTTCTTGAGACTAATGAAATACTTAATTCTTTGGGACTATGTGTGGGAAGAACCAACCTGCTAGTATAATAAGATCTTGGGCTGGCTCAACACAAAGCAAAGGTCCTGGTAGCTGGAGTGTTGTTCTTTTTAACTCTAATTAACTTAATGCCCTCAATTAGTGGATATTGTTCACAATCTAAAAGACACATTTCAGTTAACTTGCATATAAATACTAGATTATGAAATAATTTTTAAACCTCATATTGATTTGAATATTTGCTGGAAGCTGCACCGGCCTTGCTGGATGACACGGTCACAGTAAGGAAATGGTAGACGTAGCACAGCTCCTACCACAGGTGACGGAAGCTGGCATCTCTTTCTGTTAACTGATTGCTCATGTAAAATTAAGCCTGTTGCTATTGATTAGGCCTCACACTGTTCCAAATCAGACCAATATTCCCCGGAAACCTCATGGGAGGAAGCATATTCCCACCTCTATGAAGAAGTTAAACAAAGCACTGCAGATGTTTGTCGAAAGGCTCTTCTATGGAGCTTCACAAACTTAAGACATGGAAATAAAGGGGGTTAAAGAACACAAAAATAATGTTTACCCTGGACCTGAGGAAAGGCCTAACTTAGGAAATACAAATAAACAAGAGCCAGGCGTAAGCTACTGCACATACATATGCTAATTTGGTGCCCATTGTGAGGATAGGTAAAAGTAGTTACAACTTAACTCATGCAAAGGCCGGCTCTTCTAGGGTGCCTATGGGGCTTACACCTTCAACATCAAAGGATAAGGTTGACAAAAGGTTTACTTACTAATCTTCGAGAATATAGTCTTACTCTTGTGAGCCAAATAGAATGCCTGCTAGCCCTGTCTATGACTGAATTTTAGCATCATTGTTATAAAATGTGTTTGCTATCTGCTTCTCACTGAAAACGTTCTGCTATCTTCTTAGTTGTAAGATTTACTACTGGTTCAAACAAATGTGTATGTTATCTGCTCTTCACTGAGAATATCCTGTTATCCTATGATGTGTAAGTTACCTCATTGTAATTAGAATAGTTCTGAAGAAATGCCTCTGGAAAACCTGTTTCTGCACCCTTTTCAAAGCATCTTTATCACTGAGAATTATTTGTAAAAATTCCACCTTTTGATGTCATAAGTCTATAAATAAAGGCCCAAGACCTGGCAAGAAAGGAGATAGGAGATAATAAGGAGAAATATAGAGGATAAGACAATGTCAGGCTGGACCAATTAAGAAACTGCGTGAGTGTCTCTTCATTGTTCTCGTCCGCCGCTACCCCTTCAGGAAGCCCTGGACCAGCCGGAGCGGCCTCCGGCAAATACTGTTGATGGTAATGATAATAAAATTTATTCTGTGCATAACATGTAACAGGTATAGTGCCTTTTCGTCTTAACAAGTCAATGGGGTAAATATTCAGCTCTAATTCTGCAGTTGCAGAGACTGAAATACAAACAAGTTATTCAACCTTTCATAAAGATCATAAACATTATAACAAATATTTTTTGAGATTTGAAAAAGTATTTTGGAGGGATTTTCCCACACTGTCTCTTTAAATGCAAAATTAACAGAGATAAATGAAGAAGACAGTAGAAAGAATGCTAGTTACCTGCCTAAAGCCCATCCTTTGTAGAACACTACAAATGGTTTAACTGCTATATAATAATAGGTAATGACTTTTATGGTGTTTCTTCTTTCGAGCTGTATTTGGAACTATTTGGTCAAAGGTCATCCATTCGATATTTATTAAGAATTATTATTCACAAAGCATTATTTTATATCCTGGAACAGAAAATACCTCACACCAACAAACAAGATGATTTTGCATAAAATCTATCCTTCAACATATATGTGAGAGTAGAGGGCAGGTTATCCTCATTTTACATGAGAAAACTGAGAAACAAATAGAGTTCTTCTGAATCAGAATCGAAAAATATGCCCTTGGAAAGGCATTCTATTTGGGATTAAGATAGCCTTCATTCTTGGACACGGACAGGATTGAACAAGAAAGGCCCTTAGAGACCCTTTGGCCTTCAGGTCCCTGTAGGTGCCACAAGGCCATGATTTTATAGTGTGTTGTTTTCTATTTGTGATTCCTGCATTGAGATGTATACTTTCACATCATTATATTATAAACATAATCTTTTATTCTATCTTCCATATGCTTTTCAAAATCCTCATAACATCCATTAAAGTATTTAAAACATTTACTTACCTATTACTCTGCTGTTAGTGAGGAACCTAAGAGTTGTGGGGAACTTAAAAATTAGACCTAGGCAAACCAAAACTTAACCTGCTCTGCTTGTTCCGCTTCTGTACATACGCTTGAGGCGCTGTGTGTAGGGTGGGGTCAGCCATGTGGCTCGACATTGGGGCGGGGAGTACTGGATGTTCAAACTGTGGCGGGATCCAATCGGGGAATGCAGAATGTCTGGACTTAGATCTTGGCCAATGTAAGTGCTGTGACCATGGAATGCCCCTGACTTGTTTGGGCCGACCTATAAAAAGGACATGAGCCGCCTGCACGGGGCTCTCTCTCTCTCTCCGCTATTCCAGCTGGGAGTGAGCAGAGGTCCGGGTTGGAACCTGAAATAAACGATCTTTGCTGTTTGGCTTTGACTCTGGACTCTGGTGGTTCATTTTTTTGGGGGGGTCTCCTGAGTTCTGGGCATTTCATTTTGGTGCATTGGCCGGGAAAACCGGGATTTCCCCCCCCACAGAGCCCACCAGACCCCAAGTCAACGGGTCGTTTCCGATCGGTAAGTGAGCTGGCTCTTGTTTGTCTGTCTGTCTGTTTGTTTGTTAGCACCTGGCTGTGTCTGTTACAACCTTCATTCGGTAATTCCCATGCGGGGTCTGTATCTGGGACTGACAAAGCCCTGGCTGATGCGCTATAGGGCAATCAGTCGGGAGCAGGAGGAGACGTCCTCCGGCTCCCATCTGGGGCACTATTTGTGCCATCTGGTTCTGGGTGAGTGGGATTCAGGATCCCACCGGGAGGCTGGAGAGCCAGTCCACCTACAAGGAGTTTCACTGGTAACATCTGGTTTACGCGCAGCGATTTAGGTGCACAGCGATTTATGTTTAATGTTCCCCGTTGTCTGTTACCCCTTTTTTTACACAGGGCGAACCTGGTGTGATTGCATATTCTCATAACCCAGCTATTCTGTCTCTTCAATCTCTTTCTCCAGAGACTGCAGCCCCACCTCAGCCAGTTCAAAAGCTGACTCATCTTCGCACGCAAAAGCTTAAAGAGGTGCCGCTCCAAAGAAGTAATTAGGTTGTTTTATTCCCTATATTTACCTTCCTATTGTAATGTACTGTCACCCCTTCCCCCTCGCCATCATTGCAACTTTTGCCTTAATTCTTGCTATCGGATTGGCAGAAGTTGCCCCGGCAGGCTGGAGCTGTGGTGAAAGGTTCCTGTTGGCGCTTACTTTGCTTTTGTGGTAGGATGTTTTGTTAGCCTCCGTTGTTTTCTCCTTTAGACCTTATTTGTAGATTTAAATCTCTCTGTCGTTCGGTTGTCAGCCGCCATCTTGGAGGGGTGGGGAGAAGGTCCGCCATATTGAAGGGGTGGTGGAAGGGTCCGCCATCTTGAGGGTGTGGCTTGAAGGTGTGGCAGAAGGGTCCGCCATCTTCAAGGTGTGGCGGAAAGGGTCCACCATCTTGAGGGTGTGGCGGAAGGGTCCACCATCTTCAAGATGTGGCGGAAAGGGTCCACCATCTTGAGGGTGTGGCGGAAGGGTCCACCATCTTGAGGGTGTGGCTTGAAGGTGTGGCGGAAAGGGTCCGCCATCTTGAAGGGGTGGCGGAAGGGTCTGCGGTCTTGAGGATGTGGCTTGAAGGTGTGGCGGAAGGGTCCGCCATCTTGAGGGTGTGGCTTGAAGGTGTGTCAGAAGGGCCCGCCACCTTGAAGGTGTGGCGGAGGGGTCCGCCATCTTGAAGGTGTGGCTGAAAGGGTCCGCCATCTTGAAGGTGTGGCGGAAAGGGTCCGCCATCTTGAAGGTGTGGCGGAAGGGTCCGCCGTCTTGAGGGTGTGGCTTGAAGGTGTGGCGGAAGGGTCCGCCATCTTGAGGGTGTGGCTTGAAGGTGTGGCAGAAGGGTCCGCCACCTTGAAGGTGTGGTGGAGGGGTCCACCATCTTGAAGGTGTGGTGGAAGGGTCCGCCATCTTGAAGGTGTGGCAGAAAGGGTCCGCCATCTTGAAGGTGTGGTGGAGGGATCCGCCATCTTGAAGGTGTAACGGAAAGGGTCCGCCATCTTGAAGGTGTGGCGGAGGGTCCGCCATTTCCCGTTAATCACCGGTTCAGTCTCCTCTCCCCAACAGAACGTGGGACAAAATCAGAGTACACCTCTTTCTCTTCTTCTAGCCAATTTCAGGGATGTCCAAGCACAAGGTAATAACTTAAGCTTAAATATCCACAGATATAAATTTATCACCCTTTGCCTGTCTGAATGGCCTACTTTTGGGGTCGGATGGCCCTCAGAAGGCACTTTTTGCCTGCCAATAATTACGAAGGTTAGACTCCAGGTACTCCTACCGGGAAGGGAAGGTCACCCAGACCAGGCACCTTATATCCTTGTTTGGCAAGATCTTGTCGAGAACCCCCCACCCTGGATTTCTCCCTTCCTCTCCACAGGACCCTGTAAAATCCTTGCAGCCAGACCTGCTAATCCAACCAGAGCAGGGACACCAGCTGCACCAGTCAAAACCTCCCTGACAATCAGGACTTGCTATTATTAGACCCTCCCCCCGTATCTTCCCCCACCTACAGCCCCAATGCCAGAGCCCAGTCCACAAGCGGAACCACTACAGGAGGGCCAAGCACCTGTGGGCTTACAAGTGGGGACAGAGGGTGGGGCTGAAGGACCAGCCAACAGAACAAGGGGGCAAATTCAGCGGGATACAGCCCCTCACACTCCTGACTCCACAGTAGCCCTCCCCTTACAGGAAATCGGCCCTCCGGATGATACCGGTAACCCCCAGCTCCAATATTGGCCCTTCTCTACTAGTGACCTATATAACTGGAAAACCCAAAATGCCCATTTCTCTGATAACCCTAAAGATCTTATCGCCCTTCTAGAAAGCATAATGTTCACTCATCAGCCCACATGGGACGATTGTCAGCAGCTTCTGAGAATCCTGTTTACTACGGAGGAAAGGGAAAGAATTCAACTCGAGGCACGAAAAGCGGTTCCTGGAGATGATGGTCGACCTACTGTCAACCCTGATCTCATTAATGCAGCCTTTCCCCTGACGCGGCCCGGTTGGGATTATAACACCACAGAAGGTAGGGGACGACTGCTCATTTATCGCCAGACTCTAATGGCAAGTCTCCGGGCTGCAGCATGCAAGTCCACTAATTTGGCCAAGGTGTACTCAATAATACAAGGTAAGACAGAAAGCCCTGCTGTATTCTTAGAAAGATTAATGGAAGCATTAGGCACTATACTCCCATAGATCCAGAGGCTCCTGAAGACCAGACCGCAGTTGTAATGTCTTTTGTAAATGAGGCCGTGCCTGATATTAAGAAAAAGCTCCAAAAATTAGAAGATTTAGAAGGTAAACAGGTTCAGGATTTACTCTGCATTGCTCAAAGGGTATACAACAATCGAGATGCCCCTGAGGAAAAACAACTCAAAGCCACCAGAGAAATGACTAGAGTTTTAGCTGCCATAGTGCAAAAGGATCAGGGGCCCACCAGAGGACAACCAGGTACCCGAACTCATAGGCAACCCCTAGATGAAGACCAATGTGCCTATTGCAAAGAGAAGGGACATTGGAAGAGAGAGTGCCCTAATAGAAGGCAATCCTACATAAGGGAAAACTCCTGGCAGCCCAAAGTGACTCCGGTCTTATTCACTCAAGATGCGAAATAGAAGGGACGGGGTTCGGACCCCCTCCCCGAACCCAGGGTAACCCTGCAAGTGGAGGGGATTCCCATACAGTTCCTGGTAGACACAGGGGCCCAACATTCTGTGTTAACCAGTCCTCACGGAAAAATTTCTGACAAATTAGCCTGGGTCCAAGGCGCAACCAGGACTAAAAAATATCCTTGGACCACCCAGCGTACTGTGGATTTGGGAACAGGGAAGGTGACCCATTCCTTTTTAGTCATCCCAGACAGTCCCTGCCCTCTGCTGGGAAGAGACCTCCTTACCAAAATGGGAGCACAAATTCACTTCCAGCCTGGAGGACCTATAGTGACTAACTCTCAAGATCAGCCGATATCGGTCCTCACCATACAGCTAGAAGATGAATACCGACTCCATCAAGTTCCACCTCTCCCGGAACAAAATATTGACTTTTGGCTTAGCCAATACCCCGAGGCCTGGGCGGAGACGGGGGGGATGGGGTTAGAGAAATATAGACCCGCCTTATTCATTTAAATAAAGCCAGGGGCTGACCCTGTGAGAGTTAGACAATACCCAATATCCACAGAAGCTAGACTAGGTATCACCCCGCACATCCACCGCCTCCTTGAAATTGGAGTCCTCTGAATCTGCCACTCGGCATGGAACACTCCCTTGTTGCCAGTGCGCAAACTCGACAGCAAAGATTACCAGCCAGTACAAGACCTAAGAGAGGTCAATAAACGTGTAATGGATATTCACCCTACTGTATACCCAATCCATATACTCTTCTCAGCACTCTCAACCCGAACAAACTGTGGTATACTGTCCTTGACTTGAAGGATGCTTTTTTTAGTCTGCCACTAGCCCCCAAAAGCCAGGAGATCTTCGCATTTGAATGGACAGACCCTGAACAGGGCATAAATGGACAGCTCACTTGGACCCGGCTCCCACAAGGATTAAAAAACTCCCCCACCTTATTTGATGAGGCCCTCCACGAGGATCTAAGTGAGTATTGGAAATTAAACCCTGAGGTAACTCTCTTGCAGTATGTGGACGACCTCCTGATTGCAGCAGAGACCAAAGAGGCCTGCCTCGAAGGAACCAAGAACCTCCTTCAAACCCTGAGAGATTTAGGATATCTCGCATCCGCTTAAAAGGCCCATATCTGCAAATCGGAGGTAACATACCTAGGGTACCTAATAAAGGGAGGACAGAGGTGGCTCACCGATGCCCGGAAGGAGACAGTCCTCCGTATTCCACGACCCACTACACCTCGACAGGTGAGTTTTTAGGGTCGGCGGGATTTTGCAGACTTTGCATTCCGGGTTTTGCAGAGATAGCCAAGCCTCTCTATGCAGCCTCCAAGAACCTATCACCCTTTGAATGGTCCGAGGGAGCCGAAAAAGCTTTTCAAGAGATAAAGACTGACCTTCTGTCAGCCCCAGCTCTAGGGTTGCCAGACCTCTCCAAACCCTTCCACTTGTATGTGGATGAACATGAGGGCATTGCCAAGGCGGTACTAACTCAACAGCTAGGACCCTGGCCCAGACCAGTGGCCTATCTCTCAAAAAAACTAGACCCTGTAGCTGCAGGATGGCCCCCTTGTCTGCGAATAACAGCAGCAACGGCCCTAATGGTCAAAGACGCAGATAAACTGTCTCTAGGCCAGGAGCTACATGTTACTACCCTCCATGCTATTGAAGGGGTACTTAAACAGCCCCCTGACAGATGGATGAGTAACACTCGGATGGTCCACTACCAAGGACTCCTGTTAAATCCGACACGGGTTATATACACCCCACCCCAGACTTTAAATTCAGCATCGCTAATACCAGATCCTGATCTGAGCTCCTCACTCCATGACTGTGTTGATATCCTAGTACAGGTCCATGGAACTCGAGAAGACCTGAGGGACTGGCCCTTACCCGATGCTGAGCTTACTTGGTTCACTGACGGAAGCAGCTTGGTCCACCAGGGACAGAGGTATACAGGGGCGGCAGTAACCACCGAGACTGAAATAATTTGGGTGGAGACTTTACCCCCCGGAACGTCAGCCCAAAAAGCTGAATTAATTGCTTTAACTCAAGCACTAAAAATGGGAAAAGATCGAAAAATAACCATATACATTGACAGCCGATATGCCTTCACTACATGGGGCGATATACCGAGAAAGAGGATTACTTACAGCAGAGGGCAAAAATATCAAAAATAAAGACGAGGTGCTAGCCCTACTAACAGCTATATGGGCCCCTAAAAAGCTGGCCATTGTACATTGCCCAGGGCATCAAAAAGTGACTGACCCCATCTCACGGGGAAATAATTTAGCGGATCAGATGGCTCGCCAGGTGGCACAAAAATCTATATCAGTGTTACCTGTCAAGTTGCCAGACCCCAGGCTAAGAGATTTGCCTCCACAACATAAGTATTTGGAGGATGACCTTGCTTGGGTACATAAACTTCTGAGGACCCGAACCAAAGATGGTTGGTGGTGGGACTCCAGAGACAACCTCATTTTACCCAGAAAATTAGGACAGGAAATCCTAACGAAAATACACCACTCCACTCATCTGGGCTCGCGGAGGCTACAGGACCTCGTTCGCTACTCCAAAATAACCTTCAAAAACAAGTCTGAGGAATTAGAAAAAATAGTAGCAACCTGCTCCACCTGTCAGCTTCAGAATGCCTACCCTCATACTTCTTCCAAAGGAAACCGTGAAAGGGGGACTTTGCCTGGAGCCTACTGGGAAGTAGACTTCACAGTGGTAAAACCTAGTATATACGGCTATAAATACTTGTTAGTGTTTATAGATACCTTTTCAGGATGGATGGAGGCGTTTCCTTCTAAAAGTGAAACAGCACAGGTAGTAACAAAAAAACTACTAGAAGAGATTTTACCGAGGTATGGATTTCCAGTCATGATAGGGAAATGGACCTGCCTTCGTTTCCAAGGTAAGTCAGGGACTGGCTTCCATACTTGGGGCAAATTGGAAATTACATTGTGCTTATAGACCCCAAAGTTCAGGTCAGGTTGAAAGGATGAATAGAACTTTAAAGGAGACCCTAACCAAATTGACCATGGAGACTGGCACTAATTGGGTAGTTTTACTCCCCTACGCTCTGTATAGGGTTGGAAATTCGCCGTACAACTTAGGTCTCACCCCCTATGAAATTATGTTCGGCAGGCCCACACCCATTGTACCCAACCTCAAGTCAAACCTGGTCCAATCCAATCAAGATAATAACTTTTTGGGGGTGGAGCCAACATGGAGGAGAGGAAGGGAGCTCTGTAAACTCCCTCCGCACCGTTTTTCAAACTGAGAAGGATATTACGTTCATCTGAGAGAGCGGAAGGAGAAAATACGAACTCCAGAAGGAATAGAACCTCAAGGATATCTGCGTGAGTGGGGGTGAACGGGGGGAGATCCGAGGACAGGCCAGCCCG
>NC_043702.1:108691127-108693385 GCF_006229205.1 Suricata suricatta
AGGGGCAGAGCACTGGGTGTTGTATGGAAAACAATTTGACAATAAAATATTATGGAGGAAAAAAAAAGATAATAACTTTTTGTCTTCCCTTAGGGCCCTAGAGCAGGCTCATAAGGCCATATGGCCCAAACTAAAAGAGCTGTATAAGATGAGACCCCCACCTGCACCTCATCCCTATCATCCAGGAGACTGGGTCCTCATCAAATGACAGCAGCAGGAGAACCTTGAACCCAGGTGGAACGTACCCCATCAGATTATCCTGACAACTCCCACTGCCGTCAAGGTTGACAATATCCCTGTCTGGATCCACCATACCCACGTCAAGCCTGTTGACCCGTCGGATCTCATAAAAACTCAACAGCAAAGACATCACCTGGACAGTAGACCGGAGTAAAAATAATCCCCTAAAGGTAACTCTGCGCCCACAGCCGACCAAACTGTAACCATTATGCTTGCTACACTCGTCCTTCTCCTGGCCTTACGCATTCTATCTGTAAATCCCAACCCTCACCAGCCCTTTAATCTAACCTGGGTCATCGTTAGCACCTACACCGGGGACATCCTGGCGCGAAATTCCTCTGTTGCCCCCAAAAACACTTGGTTCCCAGATCTCACTCTCGACTTACAAGATCTTGTAAAGTCTGACAGCTACAATCCCGCCAGCTCCCTCCAATCTCACTCCCTCTTAAAAGAACAATGGTTTTATGTTTGGCCGGGACATAAAAACAGTGACAGGACCTGGAGGCAAAAATGCGGGGGAAATGATTACTTTTTCTGCGCAGATTGGGCATGTGTCAGCACCGGGGACATCTGGTGGTCTGCCCCTGTTAGGGATGACTTAATCACTGTCCGCAGGGCAGACTCAAGGCATAAAGATTACCTTCAACAATTAAAAAAGACAGCTATGGATTGCAGCCGTAACAATAAATGCAACCCAATAGTTATTACCTTTACAGAAAAAGGAAAATCCAACGGCCGATGGGAAGCTGGCAACTCATGGGGACTACGTATGTATACTTCACAGCAAGGGAACCTCCCAGGAGCCCTTTTTACTATACGGCTCCTCATTCGACCAATTACAACCGTTAGCGCAGGACCCAATCAGGTAATAAGCAGGCCCACAAAACTCCCCACACAACAAAGTAGGCTATGCCTCTCCACCTCAATGTTATCGACCAAGCAGACCACTCACGCCCCCGTACCAGAGATAAAGACACAGGCCATAGAAGAAACAAGCTCCTTATGGAAACTACTGACAGCTACTTATAAAACCCTAAACCTGACCAATCCCAATTTAACCAAAGCCTGCTGGTTATATTATGACATAAAACCTCCTTTCTATGAAGCAATAGGCCTAATGGCACCCTTTAATCTGTCCAATGATAAATTCCCCATTGCCTGTAAATGTGATCGAAAGGGACCGGGACTCACTTTCCAAATAGTAACAGGCACAGGAACTTGTATAGGAAACTTCCCTCGTGATCAGCCCTAGATCTGTGCCCATGCCAACCAGACCATAACCCAAACTAGATGGATAATTCCACCTCCCGATGGATGGTGGATCTGTTCTAAGACAGGACTCACCCCATGCGTTAACTGGAACATTTTTAATACAACCACAGACAGGAACCTTTTACGGCCATAACCTTAGCCACGCTATTCGGTCTGGGGGTAATAGGAGCAGGGACAGGGATCTCCTCTTTAGCTATCCAACATCAAGGGTTCAACAATCTCAGGGCCGCAATTGATGAAGATATAACTAGAATAGAAGAATCAATCTCCCATCTGGAAAAATCTCTAACCTCCTTATCTGAAGTTGTCCTACAGAACTGAAGAGGATTAGATCTGCTTTTTCTCCAGCAGGGAGGTCTATGTGCAGTCTTTAAAGAAGAATGTTGTTTTTATGCTGACCACACGGGGGTTCGAGATTCTATGGCTAAAGTCAGAGAGGGTCTAGCCAAACGAAAACAAGAACGGGAACAACAACAGGGATGGTTTGAATCCTGGTTTAACCAGTCCCCCTGGCTAACAACCCTACTTTCTGCTGTAGCAGGACCCCTAATACTCCTATTTCTCCTCCTAACTCTTGGACCATGCATGATCAATAAAATCACAGCTTTTATTCAGGACCAACTCAACACCATCTCAGTCATGGTCCTCAGAACCCAATATCAACCCTTAGACATAGAGACTAAACTATAATAAATCCAGAACACAAGGATCCAAGATTGGATCCTCCGGTACAAGAGACAGGGGGG
>NC_043702.1:108693485-108745735 GCF_006229205.1 Suricata suricatta
CGGTACAAGAGACAGGGGGGAATGAGGAACCTAAGAGTTGTGGGGAACTTAAAAATTAGACCTAGGCAAACCAAAACTTAACCTGCTCCGCTTGTTCTGCTTCTGTACATATGCTTGGGGCGCTGTGTGTAGGGTGGGGTCAGCCATGTGGCTCGACATTGGGGCGGGGAGTACTGGATGTTCAAACTGTGGCGGGATCCAATCGGGGAATGCAGAATGTCTGGACTTAGATCTTAGCCAATGTAAGTGCTGTGACCATGGAATGCCCCTGACTTGTTTGGGCCGGCGTATAAAGAGGACGTGAGCCGCCAGCACGGGGCTCTCTCTCTCTCTCCGCTATTCCAGCTGGGAGTGAGCAGAGGTCCGGGTTCGAACCTGAAATAAACGATCTTTGCTGTTTGGCTTTGACTCTGGACTCTGGTGGTTCATTTTTTGGGGGGTCTCCCGAGTTCTGGGCATTTCATTAGCTTTAGAATATGGCATATATTCAGTATTCAAAATAACACTATCAAAAATATTTACTTAATTTATATTGATAATTATTCTTATAGGAAGAGTATAGAAATGGCACAATAGTTAGGATTCACATCCTGAACCCCTGTACACTGTTGGTGGAAATGTAAATTTGTGTGCCCACATTAAAAAAATGTTATATGATCCAGCAATTCCACTTCTGGGTTTTTATGCAAAGGAAACAAACATACTAACTCAAAAATATATATGCACCTTCATATTCATTGCATATTATTTATAATAGCCGAAGTACAGAAGCAACCTAAGTGTTGATATCCATTGATAGATGAATGAATAAATATATGATATAGATATGTATAAAGATAATATAAATATGATATAAATCTGGATAAAAGAAATTATACATATATTTATATATAAAACACAAACACAACAGTAAAATATTTTTCAGCCACATAAAAGAAGGAAATCTTCCCATTTGTCACAACATAGGTAGACCTTGAGGGCATTATGTTAAATTAATCAAACTGAGAAAGACAAATACCATATGCTCTCACTTATATGTAGAATCTTAAAAAATCAACAACAACAGAACTCATAGAATCAGGAACAGTTTGGTGGTTGCCAAAGGTGGGTTGGTAGGTGGGGAAATGGGTGAAGATCAAAGGTAAGAAGGTACAAAGTTCCATTTGTAAAACAAATAACTAATGGTAATGTAATGTACAGCATGGTGACTATAGTTAATAAAACTACGTTGTATATTTGAAAGTTATTAAGAGTAGATCTTAAGAGTTCTTGTCACAAGAAAAAAACTTGTAACTATGGAGGGTGTTGGATAGTAACTAGACTTGGTGTGGTAATCATTTCACAATATATACAAATATTGAATCATGTTGTATATCTGAAACTAATACAATGTTATATGCAAATTATATCTCAAATTTTAAAAAAGTGTATGACAAATTTCAGGGATGTCCTTATGTACTCCATAAATGGCAGCAATTTTATTCATAGATTAAATTAGTTATTATTCACAGAATAATGTTATCATTATATCAATGTGCTATGGGATGTTTATTTACAATATTTTATATTTATAAAATATATTGTTTCTAAATTAACAACTAGCCTCTCATGATTATCTCTTAAGAAATAAAATATCAGACCCTGTTTATTTGCTGTAGGAGTTAATTCCTCTAAGCCTCAGTTTTCTCAAATATAAAAAGTATAATAATACCTGTTTCATGGGCTTAAGAGAATCGAATGTGATAAAGTGTATGAAGTGTCTGAAATATATTGAATGCGAACAAAAAATAGCCATCATCATCATCATCTCTCATATCAAAACCACTGTCAGCACAGCCACCACAGTCATCTGCTGTGAAGAAGGATCAACGGGTCAAAGAGTACAAAAGTGTTACTGTGCTTTCTGTACCTGACAATTTACTCTCAAACACGACTATTTTGTTCAACTCTCATGAGCAGAAGCCACATTTTGGAGCCACTGTCACTGTCCTTAGCAGACAGCATTCCCAGCCTTGAATGTTTCCAAAGATATAAAAATAGTAGAAAGCCTGGAACCTAGTCTTTGCCCTACTGCTTCTGAAACCAAGCTGGCCTCGCATAAGAGACTGGAAATGATCACAGCCAGTTTCTTCCCCACATTACTGCTGGGAGTGCCAGAGGCACATGGGAAATGACTTTACTTGTAGGACTACACAGGTTCCACCTGCAATATCAGCATCTGTTTCCTAATTTGTGTCCTTCTTTCTCTGGAGCACACCAGGAGCAGCTAGTGAATCACGGGCCAGCAAACTGAGAACCCAGTAGGAGAAGGGGTGCTTTGGTAAATGTGGTGGGCATAACAGAAGGATGAAAAGATACATTTTCCAATATTGTACTATAATAACACTCTCCCTACTGGCACTGCCCACACCATGCACAGCTGGATGAGAAGGGCAGGGCAATAAGGGTTGTACCTTCATTAAGTATCCTTGACAGGTAATGTTTCCCAAGGTTGCAGAAGAGGAAGCAAGGTGCAGAAATGTGGGTTGAAAGCTGAGCATTCATTTAGTGTGCTCCTCCACTACTGGTCCCACCAAAAAAGCAGGGGAAAGAATTTGGTTTGGAGGGTTCCTACCCTCATTGGTGCTGCCCTTCCACTGCAGTCCTGGCAGTGCACAAAGGGGTGGGAAGTGGGGTTGAAGGGCTATATCATTAAGTGTGCCCTTAAACTGTGGGATTTGCTCAGGACTGAATTAGGCCAAAGGAGGAACGTAAAAGGGGGTTTAGGAGTTTTGACTTCTCACAGCTAAGGCCACCAGGACTGACTGAAGAGGGCTAGGGCTGTGCCTTCGTTAACTGCTCCTCACTGACATGCTGAAGAGGGGAGAGGGTACAGGACATGGGATTGAAATGCTGTACTTTCTTTAACTGTGCCCCTAGAGGTCAACAGCAGAATGTTAAATCTGTTCTCCGACCCAGGAAACTTCATGTTTCTTATGGAGTTTTAAAAGTGAAATATTTGACAGGGGTGCTGATGTATAGGGGCACATGTATCCCAATGTTCATAGCAGCACTTTCAACAATAGCCAAATCACGGAAAGAGCTTAAATGTCCATCAAGTGATGAATGGATCAAGAAGATGTGATTTATATATACAATGGGATACTACATGGCAATGAGAAAGAATGAAATCTGGCCATTTGTAGCAACGTGTATGGAACTGGAGGGTATTATGCTAAGCGAAATAAGTCAGGCAGAGAACAGATACTACAGTTTTCACTCATATATGGATCAGGAGACACTTAACAGAAGACCATGGGGGAGGGGTGGGGAAATAGTTACAGAGAAGGTGGGAGGCAAACCATAACAGACTCTTAAATACTGAGAACAAACTGAAGGTTGATGGAGGTGGAGGAGAGGGGGAAATGGGTGATGGGTATTGAGGAGAGCACTTGTTAGGATGAGCATTGGGTGTTATATGGAAACCAACTTGACAATAAACTATATTTTAAAAAATAATAAAATAAAACTGAAACATTTGCACTGAGTTTGCTCCCTACTCAGAATCCTCACAAACGAGCATTCATTCACCCCTTGTGTTCTCCACATCCTGCTAGCTTTTAATATGTGTGGCAGGCCTGAGCCGTTATAAAGCACCTTCCTTCCCTGGGAGCACTACCTGGTAGGCCGTAAAGGGTGGCGCCTAGCCATTCATGCCTGTTCCTGTCCTGCCAATGCCCTCATTTCACAGTTGGAAGATGGGGTTGGTGTGGTGTAAGGAAATCACTGATTTAGTCGCATAACCTGTCTGCCAGGCTTGTCTTGTCTTACCAGCTTGTGTGCTCCCCAATGTTGGCTCACTGAAAGGATACTTGAAGAACATTGTTTGGAAATCACTTTTAAACCCAGCAATAGGGGCATAGTAAATTTAGGAGTAAAATTTTAAATAATAATAATGATACTATGCTGATAATCACCTAATGATAATGTGATTAGCAACGAACGTGACTCTCCTAAATGGTGAATTTTTGCTCATTTCTCCGTTGTCTGGCACAGCCAGATCTCTACAGATAGGAAGGTAAAAGGAGCAACCATCTGTGTGTGTGAACTGTACTAATAGGAGGCGGGTACTCTTACCGCAGCTGCCGGGTGTCTGGCGAGGGAGGCAGTGCAGGGCTGCGAAGACACACCTGCAAAGGCGGCAGCCAAGGAAGGTCCAGGCTCCGTGCTTCACCGCGCCGCACTCGCTGGGGAGGCGGCAAGGCGGAGTTAGCGTTGCCAAAGCACTTGCGCTCCCTTCTCCCGTAACCATCCATGCCCCACCCCGCACAGGCCCCGCGCCCACTCCCATCCACTCCCCGCTCCTCTCTGCCACAGGCCGCCACTCGGGCCCTCAGCGTCCGCCCCAGTGCCCCGGCCGCAATGGCCCCGCCCCAGCCACCTGGCAGCCTGCTCGGTGACGCGCTCACCGGTGCCTCTGGTCGTGCTCGCAGTAACGGCCGGTAAAGTGGGCGGGGCACACGCAGAAGCTGCCCAGCACGCAGGTGCCGCCGTTCCTGCAGCAGCGCAGCAGTTGCAACGGCTCACCTGTGGAAGAGTCGCCCGGGTGTCAACCCCCTCCTGCCTCTTGGCGTTTTGAGTTAGACAAACCCGAAGAGGGCTTCACGAGATCGCCCCTGAGAGGCAATAAAATTTAACTCCCTGCTAAGTGTGTTTGCTCAGGTAAATCCTACTTGTTAATTTAAGGATTAAAAGCAAACTGCCAGGGGTACCGGAAGGTCAGGAAGCAGTCCGAGGACCCGACGAGAATCCCTGCCCCCTGCAAGTAGGATTTTCTCTCTTCATTCCTTTCACTTGTTAAAGTCAGGCTGTGACATCCCTGGACAGTGATAAAAGACCGGCCTCCAGGACGGGGACCACCCATGGTGCTGCAGAAAACTCTCTCACCTCTCGAGCTCCGCCAGAGGGACTGCCCACCCCTACCCCCACCCCCACCCCCACCCCCACCTCCACCCCATGACCCCATGACTTGGGGTCTGGAGCCTGAGAGTCTGCAATAAGCCAAGCAAGAGTCCTATTATCTTGGGTTGGGATAGTTTTGAATATATTTAAATCACCACGGTTCTCTGGACCTGAGCAGATGGAATGTTTTACCAATGAACTAGTAAAACTTTTTTTCAGTGCAAAAGAACACCTCCCTAGGAAATATTTTTCACTTTATAGTGTATCATCATTTGAAGATGATAAAATGTGCTTTGTTGGATTTTTCATTTTATAATTAATCTATTCCAGGTTTTTCTCAGATCCTAAATCGGGAGATCACAGACTGAGATGATCACAAAGGTAATGTGGGCAGCTTTGCTACTTACGCTCTTGGAGAGCCGGGAGGTAGGGAGGTGAATCCTGGGGTCTCCAACCTTTGGCGCTTGCATTCACCTCCCCAAAATTATTCAGGGTCCAGTTGAGTGTTTTCTGCTGGAGCTTTTGAGCTGTAGAATTGTTGATTTCTTCTCTGTTACCTTTATGTTTCTCTCTGTGATAACCTTTTAAAAACACTGAAAATATGAGACTGATAATGATTATGAAGCAAATCTAAAATAAAAAGTAAGAGACTATAAATAAAATGCTTCTTACTGTTGTTTCCCAAGTGGATGATCTGTAATGCCAAACTGGTAAAAAACAGAAGCCTAGAATATTTAAAGAAAATTACTGAAGTTTAAAATATTAAAAGTAGAAATTTACATATGTTCAAAATTTAATACAATCATATATAAACAAATCTATACAATATTTGATGTGTAATAAATATTGTACCATCATTTTAAAACTTATAGATTTTAATTAATGTTGTCATGACTTAGAAAGATGTAGAGACCAAAGAAGTGTACATGTCCCTTAATGAGAAGGAACAAATGTGCATGCATTGCAGTTCATTCTGGAGCCTTTCAAATGCCCCTCTTGGCTCTCAGATGAGGATGATCTGTGTCCTTACCTAACAGGGTGGCTCCGGACCATTTTCCCACTGACACGTCTGGTGTGAGAGTGTCCTCTCATCAATACACTGAAGACCAATTTCCAAAGAGCTCAAATATGACTGGGTTTTGTATTTGAAGGTATCTTTACTCCAGCTCTTATAACAACTTAGGGCATAAGATGGATAAGTAAAGAAGATACAGGTATTTCCTACCCTCTGCCTAGGCCATGAGAAACAACAGTGAGATCTCTGGGTTCTGCTGTGGAGGCCCATTAAGCAATGACCTGCTGTGACAGGCAGGGCCCATGCTGAGCCTCCAGGACTGTCCCCTAAATGAGATCTGGTGGGGTGGGGGTGGGGGCCAGACACTTGGGCTGATTCTCTCCTCAGTAGTGTTAACAGTGTTGACAGCAGCAGGAATGGTCCACACTAAACATTTGTGGCTAAGGTAACAAAACTTTCCCTCACCAAAACAACAACAACAACAACAACAAACAACAAACAAAAACATTAAAATCCCAACATGAACAAAAATATTTCACAGGAAAATGAAAAGATTATATTACATACTCTTGTACTGATGGTGAGGGCCCAATTAAAGAAGGGAGCCATTGTGCGGGATATAACCAGCAGGTATGGGTCCCAAAAGTCTTGACTGGGGAGCATGAATATAAAGAGAGATATCTCAACACCTATTTTCTGAAGATGTATCAATACTTCAAAATAACAGAGTGAGCCTTTTCTCTGTGCCCAACATGGTGGTGAATATGGTACAGCATGCCCCTGGGGAAGCGCTATTATTATCCCCCAAGTAAAGGAAGGGGCAACAGAAGCTTAGATTCTAAGTTTGTTGGGGCAGTTAGATCTTTGAAAAATATGTAATGTACAGATTTTATGAGAAGTCTACAGTGTGCTCAGTATGTGAAGACTACTGAGTACAGAGGTGACTGCTCCTGCCCCCTTCATTGTCTGATGTTAAGCTCTGAATCCAAGAAGGGAGTAATTGCCAAAGTAAGGACCAGAGACCTTTTATCAGCACTGAGGATACCATGCAACTCTGGGGCAAATCATTCTGTTACTTTAATATAAAAACTGCTTTCTAAAAATACCATGCTTCCTCCAAGGGTAAAATAGTCTTTGATACTGATTTAATTTTTTAAACATTTAAATGTGAGGTTTATTAAAGAGGCTGTTACATAAACCAATAGGGAATTGGTGAGCCTTGCTGCCATGGGGCTTCCCAAGGAATGAGTCTGAGCTGCCAGGACCCGGTCAGGACCAGCAGACCTGGTTGGACAAACCATATGGAAGATGATACCTCACACCTTCAGGGAAACATCTGTAACTGCAGTCATTACGTGTTTGTAATTACTTTTAAATGTAATGGTTATTACTTGTGAAGTGCATTATTTAACTATATATAAAAGTAAGTATATGTGGGGTACCTGGATGGCTCAGTAGGTTGAGCGACCAACTCTTGGTTTCGGCTCAGGGCATGATCTCTTGGTTCGTGGGTTTGAGCCCTGTATCAGGCTTTATGCTGGAGAAAGTATATTTTATGACTTCAAATCAGTAGAAACTTTTATTTGAGCAAATGGGTTGTAGTAAAGTAAAACCATGTATAAGCTAAAGGATTATATTTCTTTGAATAAGAAGATTTAAAACTGTTCAGTTTACAGGATAATATCAAATTTCTGAGAACATTAAAGCTTTAAGAATACTATCTAAAATCTAATCCCCCTGCAGTTTCTTCTATTAAATTTTGTGTTGTGGACATTATTTTTTAATTTGCAATCTGTTTTTTTAAACTTATTTATTTTGAGAAAGAGAGAGCGCGCAGATGGAGGCGCAGAGAAAGAGGGAGAGAGAGAGTGAGTTCCAAGCAGGCTCTTCACTGTCAGCACAGAGCCTGACTTGCGGTTCAAACTCACAAACCGTGAAATCATGATCTGAGCCAAAACCAAGAGTCAGATGCTTAACCAGCTGAGCCACCCAGGTGCCCCTGTATTGTGGACATTTTTGAACATACACAAAAGCCAGGATAATAATGATTCAATAAACTGGGATTCGTAGATGAAGTATCCATTTTTGCCAATCTTTATCTCATTTATTTTTCCCATGAATATGTTTTTTCTGGAATTTTTTAAAGCAAATCTCAGACATCATGATATTTTCTATATCAAATAAGGTGTTGAATATATAAACTTTATAAAATGAAACTGTAGGAAAAGGAAAGAAAATGTCTTGCCAGCAAGACAGGATTGAGAGTGTAGAAATATGGATGGAATGTCCAGTCTCTAGCTGTTTGCTTAAGACCTAAAGTCAGATCCAGGGAGGGAAAGGGTTGATGGCCCACCAGTGAGAAAGCTGCTCATACCTGTTTTTCAGCATCCTTGCTCTCATTTACTTACAGATATTATAAAAAAAAAAAAAGTATTGCATTTCTTGGCGCAGAGGTTTGCTTAGTTAAGGAGGCCCAACTGACCAGCTGGAAGGGGTTGTAAGCCTAGTGAAGGGGGAGCAGATCCCCAGCTCTGGGGAAGGTTTTTTCTTGTTATCAGTTGTAAATAGATAAGATTGGAGCCAACTCATTTACCAGACCTCCACTAGTACTTGCGACTCATTTTGAGCTGATTTAAAGTGGGTGGGAATTGGGACACCCTGTCCCAAGATTAGAGACTACCCCACTTCTGTGTCCACAGTATATCAAACAAGCTCAGGGAAATGTTCTGCAACAAATTAGGTGTGAAGAACTTTAAAGCAGTAGTTGTCCATGTGTGCTGCTCATTGGGGTCTCTGGGGAAACTCTGAATGTGTACTTAAGCCACACCTCAAACGCTGGGCAGAGGCCAACATCAGGATTTTTTTTTTTACCTGCTCAGGGGACTCCAGCATACAATGAGGACTGTGATTCTGCTCTCTGTGTTTTATGTGGCTCTGTGTTCCCAGTGATGGAAGTGCTTCTTTCTTGTTGCATTCCTGCCGTTTACTTCAGTGCCTGAAGTATGGTATCACACAATCTGGTGTTATTCATATTGAAGGACTCAGGTCCGAACTAAACAAACTCTATAACAGGCTTCAGATTTCCCTCCAAAGCTGGTAGGCCTGAGTTTCGGTATTCCCCAGAGTGATCAGACAGTTAAGGGAAAAAGCACATATTGCCTAAAAAGGAAACTGCCTTCACAACGGCCAATCAGAGAGGGCCAAAAGACATATCTAACATTCCTGAGGTCGGGGGCTGGGGTCTGGGGGCTATACATAGTTGCTTAATGTTAGCCAATCGCTTGCCAGTTGCCCAAACCCCACGTGGGGGTCCTTAGCACACCCCGTAATTGGTTATTTTCAAAGGAACCCCAAACGTTATGATTGGGCCCCACCAAATGTAACGGACACCCTAGAGATTCTGAATGGTTAAGGTTGTCACTAGGGCTGCTGTGTAATAATGATTGGATTGCTGTGCCTATGTCAAAATTCCTTGTAACTCCCCCTTTTCAAACCCCATAAAAACCCTGCTCAGCTATTGTTTGGGGCTCTCAGCCAGATCCACTGCATTGGTGAAGTCTGAGAGTCCAAGCTTAAGCCCGAATAAAAGACTCCTTGCTTTTGCATACATGATTGGACACCTGGCGTCTTTGGGGTGTTCGTGATCTGGGCACAACATTATGATCTTTAAAAATGAATTATACTTACACCCATTTTTCAGTGAGGGGACTGAGATCTAAGAAGTTAAGAAACTGGCTTGGGGATGTATGATTAACAAACGGCTGTGTGGAGGCTTGAACCCAGGTTCATCTGATCTAACATCTTGTTTGATTCAAGTTGCTTTAAAATTACTCTGTTTAATGTAGACTAGGCATACTATACTCACTGAATTACACATATTGTTTTATTTTATTGTCATCCATTCTTATGACTTAGAACTTAATTTCTCCATTTTATAAATGGGAAAAGTTAGGTTTCAAGAGTTGAGGACTTGCACAGTGCCTCACTGCAGTGGCCCAGGTGGTTGAAAGCTGAGCTGTGGCTTGCAACCATAACAGCATGCTGCTGTCCCTTGAAGCAGGCTGAGAGCTTCTGAGTGGGCACAGTGGCAAAGACTAGATGGAGGGGCACTGCCTCAGTCATACACTGTAAGGGAAGGGATTAGAGACCAGAAAGTATTTACCAAGACAAGACAGTTACAGGGCAGTTACAGGATGTGGTCTCTGGGAGGCAGTGTTGAGAGCACTGTCTGGTAGGGGGAGGGAGGTGTCCTAGAAATAATAACAGGAACCATGAGGTTCCCCAGGAGTGGTAGAAGGGCAGGAGGAGGAGCTGTGGGTAGACATAATGCAGGAGAAACTATAACATATAGAAAGGCCAGATGATGGGGAACCTCCTGGATGCTCCTGCAAGAAGTCATGAAGGGCTGACTAGGAATCAAATGGGAATTTAGAGAAAAGAATAAATTCTAAACATATATCTAGCAACCAATGTAATTTTTCTCTATTTTAAAAACTGTAATATATCTTCATGTTAGTGTTAGGGTGGCTGGTGCCATGGGCCACAGAGTTGCACAAAGATTGGAGGACACCAAGCAGGACAGAGTTTATTCACTCTCCAAGGGAAGAAAGGGACCAGATATCGAGAAAAATATTAGTCCTTAGTCAGGTTGGGCATTTTAAGGGATTTTGAAGGATGTGCAAGGGTTGCAGTTGTGCTCATGATGGAATGTGGGGAGGGGGTAGAGTCTTGGCCAGGTAGAGCAGGAGGTGGCAGATTTTCTGAGGGGCTCTGTCTGGAGCTCCTCCAGGAGGATTCTGGGTTGTGGTCAGGCTAGAGAAGAATGTTTTGTAGTAGGGGTCTACTTTCTGAGAATATAGGGCACGCTAACCTAGAAAAAGTTAAGGCCAAGGCAGACACCTGTGAGTTTTGTCTGTAAGTGTGGCTGGGTGTAGGTGCTTTGAATAGATACCTTTTAGTTAGAGTAGAAGAAACCGTGAAAAAGAGGATAAATATACTTATCCTATCATTGTTCAAAAATAACAAGTCTTTTATTATTCCCCCATGTAAAATGTGAGGCAACTGAGCTTTAGAGCTTCAATCCCTTGTGGCAATTATTTCTTTGGAGAATATGGAATATACAGGTGTTATGAGAAGAAGCCTGTAGGGTGTGTGTACAGTATCTAAAGATTGCTGAGCACAGGGTAACTGCCACCTGTCATTGTGCCGTTTTTTAAAGATTAATCCTAAGTGGTTTATATATTTTAATTTCATTGTAAATGATATTTTGTTTATTTCTTTGCTGCTCGTATTTAGGAACACATAGATTTTATTGTGGTAAAATATATATATAACAAAATGTCTTAGCTCAGTTTGCTTTAACAAAATACCACAGACTGAGTAGCTTAAACACTTATTTCTCAGAGTTCTGGAGGTTGAGAAGTCCATGATTTATGTGCTGGCAGAATTGGTTCCTGGTGATGTTTCTCTTCCTGGCTTGCAAACAGCTGCCTTCTCATTGTGTCCTCACATGATATAACAGGGGGCACTCTGGTCTCATCCTATAGCGCACTAATCCCATCTTGAGGATCCAACCCTCATTCTCTGGTCTAAGCCTCACAAAAGCTACCTCCAAAACCCCATCACATTGGAGGTTACCATTTCAACATACGAATGGGGGGGGGGGCACAATTCAGTCCACAGCAAAAATTGCTATTTTGCCATATTTAAATTTAAAATTTAGTGGTATTAATTATAGTAGTAATGTGTAGCCATCAGCACTTCTTAAAAGCATTTTCACTACCCCAGAAGAAACTCTACCCATTAAGCAATTGATTGCCTACCCGTCCCCAGCTAACCTCTAATCTATTTTCTGTCTCTATGAATTTGTGAATTCTAGGTATTTTGTATAAGTAGACTCATATAATATTTGTTCTTTTATTTCTAGATAATTACTTAGCATTCAGGTTCATCCATGTTGCAGTATATATCATGTCGTAATCCGGAGGCCGGGTCCGGGGCGCTCATCCCCAGCATTCGGTGGTACCTGTTTCGACTGACCGGCAGGGCGGAGAATTGTCGTGGGTCCTTCTCCTGAGGGAGGGAGAGAAAAAGGGGGCAGGAGAGGGAGACGCAGAGAGTAAAGACACAACTCACAGTTTCCGATCAGGCAAAAGAGAGAGAGAGCTTTATTCAGAAAACTGTCTTTTATAAAGGTTTCAAGGCGGGAAAACAAAGCAGCTGACCAAGGTCAGTTACCAGGTAAACAGAGTCAAATGAATATCAAAAGAAACGCCCAGATTTGCCTCAGCAATGCTGGGAAGGGGGGAGTTAGCTGAATAATCCAAAATATGATTTTGATCTTTTGTGCACCTTGGCCACTGGCTGGCCCAGCATGACAGACGCCAAAGTTATTTTGACCAGGAAATGGCAGTCTCCAGCCTCTAGATGCAAATCTTGTTTACTGGTTCACTCTCCGGAGAGTGATAATCCTTGCCTGAGGCAGACAGAAAACTTGGCGGCCCCGACAATATCAGAACTTCATTTCTTTTCACAGCTAAATGATGTTCCATTGTTTCTGTATAAACCACATTTTATTTATTCATTCTTCTGTTGATGGACACTGGGGTTGGCTTTAGCTACTGTGAATACTACTGTAATGAACACTGGTGTGTAAATGTTTCACTTGAGACCTTGTTTTTAATTATTCTGAAGATATACCTATGAACGCAACTGTTGGGGCATGTGGTAATTCCATGTTTAGCTTTCAGAGGAATTATTACACCATTCTTCATAGCAGCAGATGAACTTTCCCTCACTGCATCACAAGTACAGTGCAAGTAAGTAACCCCTCACTCCAGAAAGGTGGCCTGTTGGATTGGGGCAGCTTCTGTACACACTAGCCTAGAAGTCCAGGGTGCCTTCTAGGGTAAGAGGGTAGGAGGTACATGTGCAGCAATGTGCATACATGGGGCAATCTGAAGGTGCAGTCAGGCACCTGGGTTTGTCCCATGAATCAGGGACATGGAAGCATAATTTGGGCCATGGGTGAGGACTTTGGGAACACATGGAGCCAAAAGATTCTATCCAACTCCAAAACAGAGTAACTAATTCCTCTGATGCCAGATCTCTTGGAATCTTGATAGACATTCCAGGCCTGACCAGGGCTATAAGAGATGGGAGACAACTTGAAATCATGATTGTATGGTGTCAGAGAGGCCCCTAGTCCAGTAAGGACAGGAGGGCCATATGGGCTTTGATGGTAACCACCATTCAAACCTTTTCATCACTGGATCATTGAGTAAAAATGCTGCTCTAGGAAAATGATGTTGTAAGCAAGGGCATAGCCTAGCCAGTAGTGGGTGTGGGTCTGACACCTGGGGGCAGGTATGTAGGACTGAACTGTGTATGTATGAGCCAACTTAGCATGTAGGCACCCTAGGATCAGTTTCTGGGTCCTGGAGTTGTGACAGGGCCCCCTGTGGAGACTTTTGGGGGACCCCAAGGGCTGTCAAGTTTCACCCCACTGCAAACCCAAGTTGTCTGTTATCCTGAAGCTAGGTCTCATGGAAACTCCCAGACACTACCAGGAAGTTCACTGATGAAGACATCTGAAGGACCTGATGTCCACGGATGCTGTAAGAATGTCCTGGCACAGAGCTCCAAGGGTTCTCACTGAAACATCCCTCCTCTGTCTGCTTCAGGAATGCAGTGAAGGTATCCCTAATTACACAAAGATGTCCTGCTGTGCTGAGGCAACTCCTACTTCCAAAGGACCTGAGGTCGTGGAAACCTGAGGGCAGAAGGCAGGCAGGGAGCATGTGCTGGCCTCTCCCAGCCTGCATCCAGGCTCCCTGTCATCACTCCCTGGTCAGGGCCCTATAGGGAGAGTCCCTACCACAAGTTCAAACTTGTGCAGTGTACATGTGGTTGCCAGTGGTCATCCTGCTCCAAAACAAGGTAGCCAGTTCTCCTGATGCCAGATCTCCTGGGATCTTGGATGCCATTCCCTGCTTCATCAGAGTGCTGAGGAATGAAAGACACCTGGGTACTCAGTACCCATAAAGACAGCATAGCCATATGGGGTTTGACAGTAGACACCATTCAAACTTTTTCATCAGTGCCATAGTGTGGGAAAAGAGACCTAAAGAAGATATCCTGGAAAGTGAGGGCAGGCACATTCCAGCAGTCCAAGAGGACCTGATGCCTGTGTAAGGTGAACAGCTGGGAAGTACACTGATGAGACACACCTGGGAGACCTGATTTTTAAAATGACACTGAATATCCTAGCACCACAGGGCCACAAGGGGTCAAACTCAATGACATTTTTTCTCCACATCTGTAGTGCAGCAAGGAGGATGACCTGCTGAACTGGGACATCCCCTTACACCTAGGTCTAGAATCTGGGAGACCTGAGGGCAGGAAATACACAGGAAATGATGTGCCCATGCATAGGCCAGTCAGAAATGAAAGCCACACTCCATGTCTTGGCCTCCAGGTCAGGCCATGTAGGCATAGTTTGGGCCACAGCCAGGGGCTGTCCAATAAGAACAGAAGGACCCTATGGGTTGTGAGGGTGACCACCATTCAAATCTCATCAATGGTTTCGTGCAAAGAAACGCTGCCCCAGGAAAATGGCAGAGTAAACAAACCCAGGCCCTGCACAATAGGCCAAAATGGGAAATTCACCCATTGTGAATGAGATGACACCTGGGTGACCTCACACTCACAGATGTCTTGAGTATCCTCTGGCACAGGTCGTAGGGTTCTAATTCAAACATCTCTTTCTGCTTCAGGAGTATGGTGCTGTAACCTACGGAAGATACCTAGCTGCGATGGGATAGGCCTATTTTCATGTCACTAGGGGTCCTGGAAATCTGAGGACAGGAAGTACAGAGGGTGCAAAGTGAGCATGCACTGGCCCTTCTCACCCTGTAGCCAAGCCCCCAGCATAGTTTCCCACAGAAACATGTAAGGGTATTGCAGCTCACAAGTGTGGACTTGAGAAGGATACAAGGGACTACCAGAGGTCATTTTGCTCTAAAACAGAGTAGCTAATTCCCTTGACACCACATCTCTTGGGATCTCAGATGCCTTTCCAGGGTCACCAGAGCCTAGTAGGATAAGAGACAACTGAAAATCATGATTATAGTCTACTAGATTGCATAAAGACAGCAAGGTCTATTGGGGTCTAACATGAATAATCATGATTCAAACTTTTTCATCAATGGCACAGTGCAGGGAAAGGCTGCTCCAGAAGGTGTCCTGTAGATGAGGGCAGGCTCATTCCAATAGGCAAACTGGGAAGGATGCATGTGGCAGATTCCCAGGAGTGGACTGCCAATGCCTGAGCCTCAGTGACTCTGTATTCAGGCATCCTGAGATGGGCCTCCAGATCTGAGGCTGGTCCCTGAGGCCTCACCCCTTTTGATGACTTCTGGGGGACTCACAGTGATGCCAGTGTCCACTTTGCTGTAAACACTCCTGTTCCCTGAAATCAGATCTTATGGAACTGCTTAGCCTTACCTTCCAAAGTATGGACAGATTGTCCACTTATAATTATGAGATATCGGGGAGACCCAACTCCCCCAGAGGCCCTGATTATCCCTCTCGGTGCACAGGATTACAAGTGGTCTAAATCAAAGGAATGTTTCCATTCCCCCACCAAAGCACAGTGCATGGAACCCCTAGATCCAAGAAGAATGTCTGCTTTGTGAGAGTTCTGTTCACAAGGCCTAGATGTCTGAAAAGTCTAAAGGCCAGAAGTGCTTGGGGAACAAAGTACACATGCATTGGCCAATCCAAAGCAAAAGCCAAGCTCTTCAGGGCTCAATCCCCAGGTAAGTGCCAGGTATGTTAATTTGGGCTACATGCAGGGTCCATCAGGGTACACACTGGGCAAAAGGTCCATACTAATCCTAAACAATATAGATAATGACTCTGGTGCCAGATCTAGTGCCATTGTGTGTCTGAACAGAGTTTCATGGGATAGGTGACAGCTTGGAGTTGATTGTTGAAGAAATGTTTAGTCCAATAAGAACTGGATGGTCCAATGGGGCTGGCTATAAATAGCATTCAAACCTCTTCGTCACTGGATTAGTACAAACACTGTCCCAGGAAGGTAGCATGGTAAGCTCTAGTAGGTCCTATGTAACTGGCCAACTAAGCCTGATGCCTGGGAGCAAATGGGCAGGAACCAACTGAGCACTCTTAAGGTCATATCTATCACTCATCATCCAGGCACCCTAATTCAGTTCCTAGTGCCAGCCTTGTGGGGATGGACAGGGTCTCTAGTGGAAACTTCTATAAGTCTCCCAAGGATGCCAAATTGCAACCCACTGCAAAAGCAAGTTGTCTGTTCAGAAGTCAGATCTCATAGGAAATTTTCAGCCTTTCCAACCTGAGAACAGCCAGGCAATTCCTGATGAGACACCAAATGACCTCACTCCCACAGATGCCTTGAGTATTACCTGGCACAGGTTCAGTCCCAAGGGGTCTCCCTGAACTAATCTTCCTGTCACTGCTTCAGTAAAGCAGTACTAATAACTCCTACCTAAGGAAATACAACCAGATGAGCTGGCAAAAACTCTATTGCAAATGGCCTAGAGGGGCACCTAGGTGGCTAAGTTGGTTTGGCATCCAACTTCAGCTTAGGTCATGATCTCATGGTTTGTGGGTTCGAGCCCCACGTTGGGCTCTGTGCTAATGACAGGGAAAAATCTGTTATAAGATGACTGACAAGACTGATAGGGGAATTCCAGTCCCTGCCCAAAGACTCACATTCCGGGTTTTCCTTCGCACCTGCTTGTCACAGGAACAGACTATAAATTGTCCCCTCTGCTGATGCTCTGAGCTTAGACCTCTAGAGAATGATCTCTTCTGAGCCCACAGGTCTAAAATAAACCTCCTGCCTTCCAAGATTTCTGAGTGCTGCTTGGTTCTTCTACCGGGTGGTCCAGACCAGATTCCGTAACACAAATGGCTCAGAGCCTGGATGGAGCCTGCTTTAGATTCTGTCTCTGTCTCTCTCTCTCTCTTTCTCTCTCTCTCTCTCTCTCTCTCTCTCTCTGCCCCTCCCCTGTTTGTGCTTTGTCTGTCTCTGTCTCTCAAAAATAAATAACTATTTAAAAAAATCAAATGGACGAGAGGTTCTGAAAACTGGAGGGCAGGAAGGCAGGAGTTTGGTGGGAAGCAAAGTACATGTGAGCTACCCTCTCTGACTTTGCAGCCAAGCACTCTGGGAAAAGTCCCAGTGTCTCAACCATTTAGGAATGCTTGGGGCCAAATGACTCACAAGAGGGCAGCCACTACACTTAATCCCTCCAAACAAAGCAGCCAACTCCCCTGATGTCAGATTTCATGGAATCAAGGCAGATTTTTGGCCAATCGCCTGCCTTCTCTTTGGGCTGCCCTTCTAATAATAAAGCTTCTTCTGCTTCAAATCCAGTGATCTGTGACTAGCCAGTGACTGGCTTATTGCACATCAGACACATGAACTTGATTTTAGGATTTGGTAACAATTTCACATGGCAGGCAGGCCCTGAGTGATGGGGTCACTTGGGGGATTCCCTGTGGCTGTTTGGACCACAGACTGGAGTCCAAGAGAGTTCTCTCAACTATCTCCCTGACTGTTGGGAGCTATTTGAACTCACCGGTAGAGTTAAAATTCCTGGTGAGGGTATGGCAAGTTTGCATGGTCTCTTGCCCTCAGATAGCTCCCCAAATCTACCCTCTTTAAACTTTTCATTTCTGCTTGGGCACCAAACCTCAGAGTGCTTTGCTGATTAGTGTCAGGAGTGGCCTGTCCCCCTGCCCTGTCCCTGAGGCATGATTGCATCTGGTCGGGGAAAAGATGAGTAAACTAGATACACCGTAATGCAACATATAGTTTTCCCTAAGCAATTAACTGATAACTGACTACCTTCTGGGCCTGAATGCCTTTGTAAAAGTCACTACTGCAATAAAATGTATCAATCATCTTTGGGACTGTGAGAGCAGGCATTATGTCTCCCGAGAACCTGTTTTTCTGGGAACTTTCTCTTAGAGTTATAAACAGCCTAATGACCCTTACTCATAAAAAACTGACCTTTACTAAACAATGCTGTTTGCCTCTTGGTTAAAGGTTGCTTCCTTAAGGCTAGACCTGAGGTTTTGTAAAAATACCTATGACACTGTGAGTGCCTGTAGCTAAGTTTTTTATGACAATCATTACTACTAGAATTGTAACTTCTGCAGAACCCATGTCCTGGAAAATTGTAAAACTTATCTATGAGAAATAATTTACTGCTCTTTCTGGTCCTTGTACCTTTTGCCATAAATAAAGCTTGAGAACCAGACAGGGCAGAGATGCCTGCCAGAATGGTAGAGACGCCTGTCAGGTGGGCAGGGGTGCCCGTCTGGTGATCAGAATGAAACTCAAGGCTCTCTCTCTCTCCCCTACACCGTCATCCTTCAGGGGAACCCTGGACATGCTGAAACTGGACTCTGGCACCTACCAGGGTTGGCTACCTTCAAGCTCAAGTTGTCACCGGAGCAGAGAAATCTGTTTGGCCACTAGGAGGAATTCTGCAGCTCAAGGATGAGTTTCTGGTGCACACACCAGCAACTGTGTTTTCCTCTCATTTTGCTTTTGGTCCTTTCAGGGAAATTTTCAGATAAGCTGTTTTATTTTCCATTTTACAAAACGGAAAAAGTTGTATAACTACCCTTACTTGATTTTGCTTCCTCTCATACGTTCTTGTCTTTGTGTGTTATTTTGTGTTTGTCTTGTTTGTATCATGGGAAATGCTGATTTCAGACTGCAGCTCTTTGGGCTGCTTACTCCAAAATTAGTATACTTTTAGTTATGAGTCTATGAAAAAGATTGTTTTGTAATGTGGGTTGGCTGCAATATGCATTGAGTGACAGAGAAAAGTGGCCAACAAATGAGATATGAAATCATAATACTACTTTGCAATTAAAACTGTTTTATAAGAAGGAAAGGAAATAGGATGAAATGCCCTATGTACGAGCTTTTGCATCAAGTTAATCTTCCCAGAAGTCATGTAATCTTATGGTGCAATAGGCTGGGAAGATTCAATATATCTTCCCTGATTCTGACAAAGGGGATAATACAAAAATGATTATTGATATGATAACCAACACCCATCCAGGGAAGCAGAAAATGGGGCAGAAGTTCCTGCTCTAATGCCAGCAGCTCCATCTGATCCTGCCACCGACGATGGAACAAAGACACCCCTATAGGGAACAAAGGACCCTAAACCAGGGATACCTCAGAGGAAAGTTTAGGAATAGTCTCCCCCTGCGTAGCCATCAGGGTCCCCCTTTCAGTGTGGGTTTCAACCTGGCTTGTCAACAAGGCAATATTCTTTATGCCAATACTATTTGGGGGATTAAATGCTAATGGGAAACCAATGAGAATGGTTTGAGTTCATTCCCCATTTTCCACATCAGATCTATTTAGAAAAGCAATCTGCCTCCTTATCATGATGATGGACACAACATTGAATGATTATTTGCCTTGATATTTGCTACTTACTATCATACTTGGGCAGATATCCAAATCTTATTAAATATCCTTCTGACAGTAGAAGAATATTTTATTGTTTGGGATGAGGTACGGGAGGAAGCTCCACCTACTGGACCCAAATAATCACAAGTGGTACCAACCTGCAACCGCAAATGGGATGTTAATGAAGGTGGGCTTCCTAGGCTCCAAAACTATCAGGAAGACATTTAAGGGGTGTCTCAGTCCATAGAGCATGCAGGTATTGATCTCGGAGTTGTAGGTTCAAATTTCACATTAGGTGCAGAGATTACTTAGAAATGAAATCTTAAGGTGTACTAAAGTGGCTTAGTTGATTGTCTGACTCTTGATTTCAGATTTGGTCATGATCTCAGAGTCATGGTATCAAATCCTGTGTCAGGTTCTGTGCTGAGCATGGAGATTTCTTAAGAGTATCTCTCCTACTCCTCTCCCCTGCTCATGCATGCACTCACTCCCCCTAAAAAAATAAACATAAATAAATAAATAAACTCTTAGAAAAATGCATTTTAGTAGGATCCAAAGAGAGGTTCCTAAACAGAAAAATTTGAATAAAGTCCAAGAACTTTTCCAAATGCCTCAGGAGGACCCCTTGTCCTTTAAAAACAAATTTTTTAAAATTTACTAATGCAAGATCAAAAGGATCCAAGTCCTGAAATGCCTGAAGACATCTTGACTATGGTAAACCATGCTATTTGGGCAGACGGGAAACCAGGAAAAGCTTTGAATCGCTCAGGTGGTCAAAGGTTTTTTAAAGAAGGAACATGTTATTCTTCATTTGAAGCAATATCCTCTCAAGAAAGAGAATTAAACCCTTAATAAAAGACTTCTAAAAATTCGGACTCATTGGGACATGTCAGTTGCTTTAGAACTAACCCTCACATCCTCCTCATATGGAGGGATATTGGCTTGTTCAGGACCTTGGAGCAATCTATCCAATAGTACAGATCCAGCAGTGTAAAGTTCATATCCCCTCCTAACAGCCTTGCCAGGGGGGACTTTGGTTGGTTTACTGTCTTAGGACTCCTTTTTTTGTATCCCCCTTAGAGAAAGACTTTCAAAAACTTTTGCCTTTGAATGGTAAGATCCAGATACCCAGATGAAATAATTTTGTGGGATGGCGTTTTTTCAGGATTTAAATTTCTTTGACATTGTTGTTGCTACAAACGGGAGAGACCTCCAATTAAAAGAAGGTACTCTTTTACAACATGTGGATGACATTCTAATTGCTAGCAAAAATGCAGGACACCATCACCACTCTCAGCTTCCTTGGAAGAAAGTGGCTATAAGGTCTCTAAGAAACAGGCTCAAAAATGCTAGCCATTGGAAGACACTTTGAATTTGAGCTCTCCTAGGGACAGAGAAATTTGCTTCCTGATTGATGAAAAACCCCTTGCCTGCACAGCTGCTCCCATCATGCCACAACGACTGAGGAGACTTTTAGGCATGGCCAGATTGTCAAATCTGTATCCCAAATTATATTTTGTTAACTTCCTTTATGAAGCCCTAAAAGGAGTAGATCATGAATTTCTAATATGAATTAAGGAAACAATCCAGGCATTTGACAAAGTGAAAGAAAAAACTGCTCACTGCCTCAGCCTTGGGTCTGCCTGATCTTAAAAAGCCTTCTGATTTGTTTACAGACAAGAGACAAGGCATGCACCGATGGGTACTCACCCAAACATTAGGATTTGCTCCACGCCCCATGGCCTGCTTCTCACAGCAACTAAAACAAACTGTTAAGGGATGGCACATCTATCCCATTAGGTGTTCCATTTATCAAGACAAAAAGGGGGCTAATGATTAACTTCTAGATACCAAGCCATTCTTGACAAGTCCTAATATCAAGTTAAAGTCAGTTAATTTCTCTGAACCCAGCCACCTTACTGTCTAGCTGTTTTGAGGAACCCCAAATAATTGTCTCCAGACCATACAGCAGATAGATTCCAGCTGATCATATCTGGTGTACCAGCTCCTCAAGAGACCTGGAGTTGAATTCCTAATAGATGGGAATAGTTTCCTGGAATGCAGCATTTTACTGGGTATGTGGTTATAACTTTTCAGGGAAACGTGGAAGCCCAGGCCTTGTCTTCTGGGGCCTCAGTACAAAAGGCTGAAATTCATTGTACTACCCGTGCTCTTCACCATAGTAAGCACAAATGGATCAATTTGTACACAGACTCCAGGTACACTTTTTCTGTTATACATACTCATGAGGCAGTATGGAAGGAAATGGGCCTCCTTAACTCAAATAAAAAGGAGGGGCGGCACCTGGGTGGCTTAGTCAGCCAAGTGTCTCACTTTAGCTCAGGTCATGATCTCATGGTTTGTGAGTTTGAGCCCTACATGGCTACAGCATGGAGCCTGCTTGGAATTTCTTTCTTTCTCTCTCTTTCTGTGCCTCCCCCACTCCTGCTTACTCTCTCTCTCAAAATAACTAAACTATGAAAAATATTTTTAAAAAATAACAAGGAAATTAAACATGCCTCAACCATCCTAAAATTAGTAGAGGCTGTAAACCAGCCTACTGAAGTGGCTATTATTCATTGTCTAGGACATCAAAAAGAAGACTCACATATAATCAAAGGAAACCAATTGACTGATCAAGCAGCCACATCTGCACCTAATTCTCAAAAATAAATGATAAACTGGCATCTTGGATTCCACAGATCCCTTTCACCCAATATGTCCCACATTATTCATAAAAGGATTTGGAAAAGCAGAAGAATGGGGATTTAACACTGAGTCTCCCACATTTCCAGGATGGAAAAGTAATGAACAAGGCATATTGCTAATTACAGAAGATTTACTATAGGACTTCTTAATTGTTTTTTAAAGCTTATTTATTTTTGAGAGAGAGATAGAACATTAGCAGGAGAGGGGAGGCAAGAGAGGGAGACACACAATTCAAAGGAGGTTCCAAGCTCAGAGTCTGATGCAGGGCTCAAACTCATGAACAGTGAGGTCATGACCTATGAGATCATGATCTGAGCCAAATTCAGATGCTTAACCAACAGAGCTACCCAGGTACCCCTACTAGAGGAGATCTTAAAAGAAGTCCATCAGAGTACCAACTGTGGGAAAGATGCCACCCTCCAATGGATACAAAAATATTTTCTAGGACTCACTTTTAGAAGATGATAAGGCAACTTAGCAATATATGTCAAGAGTAATCCTAAGGTTTGATCTCCAACCTTAAAAGGAGTTCAATATTGCAGAAAAAGTGCCTGTAAAAATTAACAGTTAGACTTTATGGTCATGTCAAAAGCTCCTGGAAATTTTTTATCTCTATTGTTCCTGGTAGGTACCTTTTCCAGATGGATAGAGCCTTCCCAGTACAAATGGAGAAAGTGTAAGGAGGCAGGTCTGAACCAAACTGACTCTAATCATTAGACAATAGAAGGTCACACATTGCCCAAGGCAGGAGGGACCACCCTTGTAACACCCAATCAGGAAAGGCCAGCTAACACCCTTAACATTTCTAAGGGCAGTCCTAGAAAGCTAGTCACACCCTATGTGAGGGTCCTGGACCCACTCTGTAATTGGTCAATACTCTAAATGTTGTGATTGGCTCCCACTAAAAGTATTAATGTACGGTTAAAGTTACTGCCACTATTGATAGGCGATAGTGATTGGACCCCTGTACCTGTCTCACAATTTCCTGTAACTCCCCCTTCCTGAACTCATAAAGGCCCTACTCCACCTTTGTTCCGGGCTCTCAGCATAGATCCACTGCGCTGGTGAAGTCTGTGAGCCCAAGCTTATAAGCCTGTAATAATAATAAAGCCCTTTGCTTTTGTATGCATGACTCAGTCTCCTTGGTGGTTTCTGGTTTTTGAGGACGATATCGGAAACTTGGGTATAACAAAAGCATCTGAGGTCACTAAAGATCTGTTAAAAGAGATTAATCCTTGATTTAGACTTCTGAACTCATTTAAAAGTGATAATGATACAACCTTTATGGTAAAGATTATACAGGAAGTCTCAAGGGCCTTAGGAATTAATTGGAAAATATGGAGAGATTGTGATCTACTGGAAAGACTGAAAGGATGAATCATACTTTAAAAAGGACTATTGCTAAAATCTGCCAAGAAACAAATCTTACCTGGGCCAAAGTGTTAGTTGTTGCCTTGCTGTGAATCAGAAATAGCACCCTGAAATAAGGTCCAATTATGTCCGTTTGAAATTTTGTATGGGAGAATATTCCAAGCCTCACCCCATCAGGCTGACCTACAAATTTATATATTTTTTGGTGCAAAAAGGTGGTTTTATTAAAGCATGGGATAGGACCTGTGAGGAAAAAAAAAAAAAAAGCTGCCCCTGACCCACAAATATTAAAGGAAATAGTTGTAACAGGATCTGTAAAAGCTTTGGGTCACATGTTCACTTCTATCTGTAAATTTGTTTCTAACAGGTCACATTATCCTATGGACATGCCACTATGCCCCTTCAGGCCCAGAGACCAAATATATCTGAAATTGTGGCAAAAGCCCTGCCTTGATAAGTAACTTAAAGCCTGATGTTGACAACGCACTCTCCCATGAAACTTGCTGGAGTTAAACCTTGGGTGCCAAGAATAAACGTGAGGAATCCATTAATCAGCACTGCAAGCCTGTAGAAGACATAAAGTTCTATTCACAAAAGCTAAGTGATACATAGCTGTCTTCCATTTGTAATTGGTTTTGTGCTTTTTGCTCTCACAATGCAGGTTTTTCTATTAGTTCAAGATCTACGCTTGCTATCCCCAATTTTAATCACTTCCTTTGCCATGATACTAATAATTCTTTATTAAAGAATTATTATAATAGGACATTTTGCCTTATGAATATGCTTTATTACCCTTTTCCTCATGGGCTGGAGGAACAATTTGATGATAAGAATCTCAGCAGAATAAGGAGAAATGTGTAAGGGAATTAATTCCTTCTGTTGCATCTATGTTCATTCTTCAGTTGAAGTAGAAACCTAAATGAATTAGAAAACAGGTTACTTGGTTAAAACAAATTCCTGTGGAAATCCCAGAAATAAAATGGGACTAGTTTTCTAATAAATTTTCCAGGATTCCACAAGGAATTTAATCAGTACTTTGGTGATGCATAAAAGTGGGATTATCTGTCCTAGTTGTCCTTTTTATCATTTTATAATGAAAGCTACTAATGAGTTGCAAAAGTCAGGACCAGCTTGATAGTTGTCAAAAATACTGAAGTTGAGCCAGACACCAAAAAGTTCTCACAATTGGGAACAAAAAAGTTTCATTTCTCAAAACCCAAACTTCACCCCTCTTTGCAAGAAGTAGCTAACAGGGTTGTTGCCCTGTTTCCCATGATGAGGAATTATAAACAGGAACCCAGTATATGCTTCATTCTTCATGTAAACTTTCTCTAGGTTCTTTTTCCACTGTAATTATACATGTAATGTGTAAGCAAATTCCTCTATAGCCTTGCAAGAATCACTAAACTTGTTCCTTGGTTTTTTTTCTTCCCAGCATAAGGTATTAGAACCAAGAAGAGAAGCTACCTGATAATGTTTGTTTTACAAACACAAAGCCAACATGTAATTTTATGAGACCCCAGCTAGAGACCAGATGTCCCAATAGTACAATATCTCAGAAGTTTCAATTTTCCCCTCCAAGTATCAAAGTCCATCTAGTTCCTGCCCTCTCCCCCTCCCTCCTCATATCTTCATACTTTTCATATAAACCTTTCTTACTCAACGAAGGCAAAGCAGATTTGGGACTGATCCCCTGTCTCCTCATGGGGGTGTCCTTCTGATAAAAAAGATTTCTCTGCTTCAAATATGGTGACTCAGAGATTTGGCTTGCTGTACATCAAACACCTGAATCTGACTTCAGGGTTTGGTAACAAAGTGCCCTTTTCCTCTCCCAACGATGCTGCAGTTTTACAAAAAACTATCTCGGAGAAGATCTGCCAGTCTAAGACATTCCCTGTACACACAGGCCAAGCAATACAGAAGGTCTGAGGGGAGGAAGTACATGGGAAACAATGAGTTGGCATTGGCTGGTCCAGAGCGAAAGACAGACTCCTTAGGTTTAGACTGAAGTTAGGGAGTATACCCACACCTTGTGGGGTACACTCAGAACCAAGGCTTCATCCTACTTCAAAGCAGTGGAGCACATTTCTGTTATCCCAGAATTCACAAAATTCTGGGATCTTGTTATCTCCCGATCTTGATAGCCATTCTGGGTCTGGACCTGTAAATCCTGACTGCTGGACAGGGTCCTGGTCCAACAAAGACAAAGGTGCCTATTGGGTACCAGGATAAGCACTACTGAAATCTCTTCACCAATGAAACTGTGCCCAGGCAGACTGCCCAAGTGAAATTAATAGGGAAAAATATGTTATAACATGGCTGACAGGACTGATAAGGAAATACCTGTCCCTGACCAAAGGCTCCCCCTTCCTGGTTCTTCTTCCCACCCTGCTTGTCACATGCATTAATGAGGAATGCGGAAGTGACAGGCTCTAAATTATTCCCTCTGCTGATACTCTGAGCTCAGACCTCTGGAGAATGATCTCCTCTGAGCCCACTAGTGTAAAATAAACCTCCCTCCCAAGATCTCCGAGTGCCACTTGGTTCTTCTACCAGGTGATCCAGAACAGATTCCTCAAGAAAATGACTTGGCAAGCAAGGGCAGTCTCTATCCAACAGTGAGTATAGTCCTATTACCTGGCAGCAAGGGCTCAGTAGCAAACTGGGCATGCCCAAGCCACTGTGACTAAGTATCCAGGCATCATGGGATCAGTCCCCACAGCAAGAAATTTGGGAAATGGACAGGAACCATGGTGGACACCTTTAGTTTCCAGTGGCCACAAAGCCAGCTCTATTAGAAATTCTTACCTTGCCAGCCACAGTTCAGCCAAAATTTGGCTGAATGCAGACACCTAGGAATCTTAACTCCCACAGGTGCCCTCGCTGTCTCTGGGCTTGATCCTACAAAAGGGGTCTCACTCAATCTTCCTGCCATTCTCAGTATCCAAGTTGTAGTAGGAATCATACAAGGTGACAAAAGTTGGACTGATGGGCAGATTGATGTGGTGAGAGGTAAAGTGTACATGAGGGCTTTTGTTGTTTTTGTTGCTTTACCACTATAGCTTTGCTCTTGCTAGTGTCACTTTCCCTAATAACTGTGAACGCTCCCCAAGATAAATATGCATATATATCCAGAGTGTTAGGGTCTCAAGACTGATGTTTTACTAGGCAATAGTAAATAGCTTTGTCTTGGTAGTGGGTAGGCCTCACGGTCTTGAAAGCCTTACTTCCAAATTCCTTAGGGACATCTCCTATCCTTAGCCCCCACTAACTAGAAAGTATATAATCAGTCAGTTCTCACAAGCACAAAAGCAGTTCTTTTTGCCCATGGGTCCTGTCCTCATGCTATAATAAAAGCACTTTTTTGCATCAAAAATGTCTCAGTAATTCTTTCTGGACTGTTCACTTCCAGCCCACATCAATCACATTACAATCACATCACCTCACTTACTGCAACTTTACCTGTAAGTTAAAATATAAAATAATCCAGAAAAATCCAGATAGAATAAAATGGAGCTGAGAAAGAAGTAACCAGGGTGGGACCAGTTCAAAACATACCTTTAAAGCTTTAAGTACTTTAAAGTTATAAGAAGTATTTTTACACATTTCGTCTGAATTTTCTAGAGACTACAACAGTTTGAAACACCTCCTCCTGTAATCCCTGGTAAAATTTTCACCTCAAGTAACAGGCCTTCCCAGTGATCCCCAACCTGCCATCTACACCATACAGAATTAAGACTCACTGATGGGAGAATTCATGGACTGTGTTTCTTGCAGGAACTTTTCAGAAACCTTCCTGGTTTCAGATAATTTAACCCTTTCACTTTAGGAGAGAAAATGGACATTAGGAGACTGCCTATTCATTTCATCAGGGCAGCCAATGAAAGGAAACAATTCAAGCCAAAAATGCACTTCTTTTTTGGCAGTCAAGTAGGGTTTCAAATTATAATTGACCTCTTGTTAGGAGAAATATATGGCTCTCCACAAAGAAGAACAAAACACTGAGGAGAAATCTCTAGTTCACAGGAACTTTAATCACTACCATAGCAACAAATTAGAACTGTCATTTTAAAATCTGATATAATTAATCATGCATCACTTTACACTCTATTCCTGAGCTTACTATTTATTCGTTTGTGGTTACTGTTGTTGCATACAACAGTTAAGATTCAGAGAAACTGTAGTTACAAAAGGACATTTATTTAATGCAGCAAGGATAAACCCTTGCATTGGAAGATTGCCAGGCATTTATAAATGTTCTTAAATTATAAATGTAATTATGCATTTCTTTGTAGTTAGTGATTTCTTATATTCTTTCAAAAGATATTTTGAAAAATGTTTTTAAAAGTATGTCAGCTGAATCACTTAGGATGTATCATTGCTAATGGTGTTGTTCATACGATGTGAAATATCCACATCCAGGTTTAAATCTACCCCCCAAATTAGGCTATTGCAAAATACCATACTAAAACTGTAAATTACAGGACAGAGACATAGGGATATGACAAAGGAAAGGAAGACACAAACTCCTTCTTGTAAAGCACACTAAAGGTAGTGTTATTGAATCTATACTGGTCTGTACACCCAATATGCAGTAAGATAACCTCTTAGAAACCGATTTTGAAACAAAAAAAAAGGTTTATTATCAGAACAGCATCTTTTTCTTTCCCAACCTGCTTGCCATGAACAGACTATAAATTGTTGCCTCTACTTATGATCCGGACTTAGAACAATGGAGAATGATCTCCTCTGAGCCCACTGGTATAAAATAAACCTCCTGCCTTCCAAGATCTCCGAGTATGCTTGGTTCTCCTGCCAGGTAATTCAGACCAGATTAACAATATCAAGGGGGAAATGTTGTCCTCCTAAAAACTTGGGGGCATTGAAGTCTTACTGTGGTAGGGTCCCCTCCCTAAGAAAAAAAAAGAACATCTCAAGGTAAGCTTGCTATTCATGTATATGACAATATCCCTCACGACCTTGTAACATGAGACCACTTAATCAGACTCCATGTTTGTATCCTACCATATACAGGAGTCAAAAGATGACTTAAAGTGATGGTTAATTTTGTCTCAGAGTTTTCATGGGTAATTGTTAAGATAACTTTCAAAATCTGGTAACCTAAAACATTAAAGTTTTGCTTTCATGATAAATTGAGATTGAATACATTGACTATCTAATGAGATAAGAAACTAAAACACTAATTACTAGACGTAGGTTTGTGCTTTTGACTTGTTGCAAAAAACTAAGGATATTTGGAACTGTAAAAAACATGCTTTGTGCTTAATTGATTCATAAGTTTGCCATCTAAAAATATTCTGATATAACACAGGATACAGTTGGTTACTACTTAGTTTTCAGTGGAGACTAACATTTTTAGCAGGTAAATTCTGCTAAATATACTTAAGACTGATAGAAATAAGGAAAGCAACTCTGCATGTAGGAAACTAGGAGGTATGTAAGAAAGATATAAGGAATGGGAATACATTTTTCAATGAGGGTAAAAGAAAGTAATTTTGTACTAAATCAGATAGGTTATTTGGACAGAAATGGCTTGGGACAAAATCTGAATGCAAAAGGAAAGTTGCAGAGGTTCATGAAGGCTAATCATTAAAAAGAAATTTTATGTGTGGTCAGGATGGACTAAGGTTAAAATAAATGGATTTTAAAAGTATACAGAGTTAAGATTCCTCCTCCTTTGATCCAAAGGCTGGGAAAATGATGGCAATATCCTTGATGTCAGCCTCCAAATCCTCCACATTTGTGTTGCTCTTATTTAGCAGAGGAATGGATGCCTCTGCCATATGAGGGATGGATAATATGTAAAAGGATTTTAGTAAGATATATGGCAGCCATTTTACTAAACTTAGCCCACTGTATGCCAAAAATGGATACTCGTGTGGCTAAAACATATTTATATGGGGATTGTTGGAGACAGGGGAAAAGACCTTGACTTTGACTCTTTAACCACTCCGCCAATGGCCAGAGATCAATATGTAAGTTACCGGGGGGGGGGGGGGGGGGAACCTTTACATTACAAGGTTTAAGACAGAAAAAAAAGGAGATTTAGGTAAATTTTCTAATTGGATAAATATATAAAGGCTTTTCAGAATATTACATATGTTTTTGAGTTGACCTGGAAAAATATAAAGCTTTTGTTAAAACAGACTCTTAATGAGACAGATGTTTTGGGGGGGGAAAAAATGAAGGAAATCTAAGATTTAGCCCTTCAATTATACTAAATTAGCCACTATTTTACAAACACAAAATGAGAGCCTGATGGCCTTCCTGGAGAGGTTGAGGGAGGCTCTCATTAAATATATGGCTATCCCCAATGACACCCCTGAGGCTGAGATAATTTTAAAGGACAAATTTGTCACTCGAGCAGCCCTAGATATTCAGAGAAAATGCAAAACTTGACTGCTGTCCTTGAAGGGACACTGGAGGAACTCTTAGGAGCTGCCAATTGGGTATATTACAAACAAAACAGAAAAGGAAGGCTCAAAAAACAAGTCTGAGGCCTTAGTTGTGGCCTTATGTACTATGTCAGGCTGGACTTCTCAAGGTCCCGGCACCAAGTGCCATTTATATGGTCATTCAAAGTACTAAAATGAGATCCTTAGAGGGGACAACCAAAATGAAAACCCCATAAGTCATACCTCTTGTATGGAAGCAATCCCTGGAGATCTGAATGCCCTTGGGGACCTCTATCTGTGAGGAGTCAGATAACCAATGTCCCTAGAAGGGACTAACTGGGGCCTGGGGCTCTTCACGGTGACTTCCCTAAACCAACTGCTTATCAGAAACCCAGAACCTTAGGTAACTCTAAATATAGAAGGAAAACTAGTTGATTTCCTTCATAACACCAGAGCTACCTTTTCTTTCCTTCTTTCCACGCCAGGCCAACTATCCAAATGCAGCCTAATGATTAGAGGCATCTCCAGAAAACTTCTAACTAAACTTTTCTCTCAGCCCTGGGATATATATGGGGACACCTAATTTTTCTCATTATTCCCTGATACTGCTAGAGAGCATTACTTCCTTTTTAGAAAGGAACATTATAATTCAATTAGAGACTATGGTGCTACTAACTCAGGACACATAAACAATTGTGTTTTTGAAAATTACTGGATATTACATGCTATAATACTAGGGTTCAGGAAAATAGTTTGCTGCTATATCAATTATTAAAGGATTCTCAATCCCACTTACTCCCACCACTTCCCAATAAAAATACAAATAAACAAACAGAACTTTGACTCCTAAAAGCTATATACAGAACTTTGAATGGTTACAAACAGAGCAGGGCAATTAGTATGACCAAGCTCCCAGAGTTAAAAGATTATTAAAACACAGCATCAAGCCTTGATTTAGGAAGGGACAAAACTTATCAAGTGTCCCAAAGGATGTTTACTAAAAAAATAATAAATTGTCAAGAACAGTTCTGGAAAGAGTATTAGGCTGTGAAGTATGTCTTAAAAACAATCCTTTAACCACAAACTTGTTCTCCAAGACAATCAAGGAACTGGAAACTATCCAGGAAAAGAATAATTAGGTGTCATGGAGTTGCCAAATTTCAAAAATGCCAACATCTGTTTATATGGGTCAATACTCATACTAATTGGGTAGAGGCACCTTCCCCCACAAGACAGAAAGGACTAAAAAAAGTATTAAAAATTCTGCTTTATAAAATAATACCCAGGCTTGGCTTACCTACAAATTTACAAATTAGTAATGGTAAATGGCTACCTCGGCTCTCTATTAGAACTTTTGGCTCTTGAAAATGTTTTACACATCAAAATAAGGCAGACTGTCTGCTTATACTCAGCAAAACTCCAAATAACATCTCACACGTATTAGATGCTTCAAAAAAAATTTTTTTTAAATTAAGTTAGGGCCAAACTCTTGGAAATAGAACCACCATTGATTACCTACTGCTCCTGCTTCTCCATCACCTGGATTATGAGAGATTCCCTGACATATGTTGTTTACAAAGTTAGGATCTCTCCTAGATTATTTAACAGGTTTGGAAACTATAGACATGATCTTAAGATGCCATCTTGTTGGTCAGTATTATCTTTATTTTGTTTTTCTCTTTGTGCTAAAGTTTATGCTGCCTCATGCCTGCCAGCCTTCCTGGAAACCATACTGTGGGCCACTCAATAACTATTGGGGAGATTCTCATTGCTGTACCCTTACCACTGTCCCTTATCTGCCTGAAGAAGCCAGAATGGTCATCGTCCCTGTTACCCAACAGCAGAGAAATAAATGGGAAAAGGTAAGGTTTAATAGAGGGAGGCAAAGGTGAGAGGAAAGAAAGAGATATGGAGCCAAGAGAGCTTTTTTTGGAGTCAGCAATTCCCCGGCAAGGTTCTGTGACTCTGGAGTGGGGAGTCAGGGAAGTCGCACCTGGTATGGGAGAGCAAGGTGTTTTATGGGTGTAAGAGTTCCGGGTTTGATCTCAGGTGGGCAGATAGCCAAGTAAGGGCATCTTTGGACTGTGGCCGGATACAATTGGCTGTTCACTTCGGAGGAGTGGGGGATGTTGGAATTCCATGGTGAGGCCTTCCAGTTTGAGACAGTCCAGATTAGAGAGTGGGAGTCGTCGGTCCCTGGCAGTGCCTGGAACTATTATCTGACCTGTAATAAAATGACCGCTGGTGCTTTTCAAATGGCGCAGGTCATTCCAGGTTTGCAGGTGGGGGTTGTCAGTGCTCGCAGCTCTCCACAGCAAAGTGGGCGCTCAGTTGCCCTTCCCTGGCAACTCTTACAGAAAAGAGTTAACTTTAGGCAGGGAGAGATAAGGAACCTTCAGGAAAGAAGACTGAACAGGCTGCAAGTGGGAGGCTAAAGGAACAGATGGGGTTTTCCCTTTATAAAATCCTTTATGGGTGCCCTCCCCCCATTGTCAAGGGCATAAAGGGGGATATAATTGAGATAGGCACTACAACCCTAAGACAACAGATATGAGCCATTGGCTTTACCCTAACCACCTTTCACCACTGGGTCAGGGAATGATTATATGCAAATCTGACCACAGACGCTCAACCCCTTTAAACCAGGAGATGCAATATGGATAAAGGAATGAAATGTCCAACCCCTAAAACCCCTCAGAAGGAGCCTGTTTGCCATCATTTTGTCCACTCCTACTGCAGTAAAAGATAAGTGATGTGGGTCGGTGGATTCACTACAGCAGAGTGAAGCTGGCATCTCCAAACCGGGGTTTGTATTCCTGATCCATCAATGCTGTGCAAGCTGTGTATATAAAACAAGTAATCTGCAACTCCAGAAGCTCCAGAAGACGGCAGCCCTGCTGGAGTCACTGCAGAAGCTGACTAATCTATGCATGGCAGAAGCTTGAGGAATTGATGGTTAGGTGAAACAAAAGACTGTCCTTGTTTTTCTGTTTCTTTATGGGGATGTGCTGTCCGGCCTTGTTTCTCACTATTATTGTGGTTCTGCCTCTACTCTTTGCCATCCATAAGATTGGCCCAGGCCACCTTGATCCGCTGGAAATGTGACTGTATACACTCACCTTCCCTTTGAAGATAGGGTAGTTTATTGGTACCAACGAGGGAAAACAATGGTTGTAAGAGATAGAAAATTAGACCTCCACAAACCTTACAGTAAAACAAAATACTCCAGTCCTACTACTGGGGTTTGACTTCTCAAAACCTCCATTATTGTGAAAAACTGTCTTGGAGGAAAATTTAACCATTGTCACCTTGAACCAGATCCCCACCCCTTGTTCTAACTTCTCTCATCCTCCAAGAGGCCTGAGACCATGTCAACACAGCCATCAAATGGCAGGTCCTGGGTGGACTGTACTATATATGTGGAAGGACAGCCTATGTTTCACTTCCCTCAGTCTGATTATAGTCATATGTGCTGGAAACTATTCCTCCATCTTTCTTCCTGCTTCTACTTGCCAGAGAAAAACATTGGGGGTTCAAGTGTATGGTCACAGGGAGACTAAAAAAAAGCAACGTGCCTTACTAATTAACAATTACAAAGATAATAAATTACCTCCAGAAGGTACAATCCAATATTATGGTCCTGCCACCTAGACAGAGGATGGATAGTGGTGCCAATACACTCCCATTTGCATTCTAAACCACATAATTAGCACAAGCAGTTATGAAAAAGACATCCACTCATGTGTTATAAAAAATATAAACCTCTAATCCAAAATGGTACTCTTTGACCCTAAATAGAGGGATTTGAGCATCAAAGGGGGAATGTGGTAGAGTCCTCTCCCTAAGAAAAGAAAAACAAACCTCAAGACGACCTGGCTATAAGTGTATGCGACAACATCCCTCAGGACCTTGTAACAAGAAACCACTTAATCAGACTGCATGTTTGTGTATTACCATATAGGGGAGACAAAGAAGGAAAAAAATATATAAAGCACTATGCCACATGACCCCACTGAGCAGTGCCAGTAGGAATAAAATTGCTTCCTGGAAAGAAAAGCCACAGTGTCAAGCTTTTCTGTGCGACTCCTGCTACATTCTTGTAGCTGCTGGTTTATTTCTTTCGCCTATCAATACAGGGTGTTAGCTGGAGTTTCTTGATTGGGTGTTACAAGGGTGGTCCCTCCTTCTTTGGGCAATGTGTGCCCTTCTATCATCTAATGATTAGTTTTTTCAGACCTGCCTTCTTACACTTGTTCATTGAGAAAACCATGAGCTTGGCAGGATATAGTGATTGAATCAAGACCTGTGTCACAATTTCCTGTAACTCTCCCTTCCCAAACCCCATAAAGAGCCCCACCTGCCTTTGTTCGAGGCTCTCAGCATGAATCCACTGCGCTGGTAAAGTCCAGCTGGCTCGGCCAGCTTAAACTCGTAATAAAGCCCTTTCTTCTCTTTATTCCCAGAATTATCCAATTTTCATCTGAAATGAAGATCTTTGGCTTTCTGTGTATCCATTTCCACTCCCCCTTTGCTCTTTTTTTAAGTAAGGCCCCACTGTGGGGAATTCAAGGCCAGACCTGAGAGCAATGTCCTCTCATATTCATTGAGGTTAATAGCTAAGTCATCCTGACTCTGGCATAGGTTAGGCAAAAAACCTCTGGGGACTTGCCTTTTAGAAATATTTGGCCATGAAAAAGACATAAGGCACTTGAAGGTGCCAGATGAAATATTGGTGTGTAGGCAAAGCCAGAGAATAGGGAACTGTGGGGAGAAGAGCAACAGAGTTGGTCAGTTTCTTATCAGTTTTATCCTATTCTGGAATGAAGACTTTTGACCCATCATGTATCCATTCTGATCCCCTAGCTGTTTTTCTCAGGAGATCTTGAGTTACATTGAAATGTGGTATGGCTTTCACTCCCACAGCAAATGCTCAGGGATTGGAGGCCAGTTGCCACTCGATTCCAATGCTAGCCTAGAGCAGTCAGTTTCTGATTTCCGCCAAGAACGATGAACTACCTGCTACTCTCCTTGTGGGGTTTGGCTTTGATGGTTCCCTATTATGCCTCCCTTCTGGGCTTCTTCAGATGACTTCATATGAAAAAGCAAACGGTGGGGTGCCTGGGTGAATCAATCGGTCAAGCAGCTGACTTCGGCTCAGGTCATGATCTCACGGTTCGTGGGTTCAAGCCTGTATCAGGCTTTGTGCCAACAGCTCAGAGCCTGGACCCTTCTTCTGATTTGCTTTCTCTTTCTCTCTCTGCCCCTTAGCAAGCTCTGTCTCTGTCTCTTTAAAAATATACATCTAAAAAAAAGCAAATGGTTACTAGATGGGCATTTAGCTTCCAGAATTGGCCAGTGCATTGGCCGTTCAAGGAATACTTCCACCGAGCTTGCATCCAAAGACATGTGTCAAAACCGGTTACACCAAAACCACTGGCCAAGCACCAAGCACCTAGGGACTAAAGACCTTCTTTTATTTGGTAGGGCAGGGCCTGATAGCTCTCACTGAGCAGAGAAGCAGAATGAGAGTTTGCAGACTATCTCAAGACACTAGCTAAGTGATTTATGGCCCCATTGTTACTAAAGGAGAACAGAAAATTGTCAAAAATACAGCAAGGGGAAGGAAATGGCCACCAGATAAGCCAGATCCTGACATTTCCAGTGCGAATGGGGATCCACTCGGAAAGAAAATGTCTTGATTCATTTTAGGCCAGAAGGAGGCAAGCTTCCTGCCCAAATCTCTGGCCCAGCTGATTCACCAAACATCCTCTGCTGGTCCCCTTCAAATGCCTTGGGTCTCCGAATGGCCAAATACTCTGGCAACCCAGTGAATTAATAAAGAAGGAACCCTGTGGCAAAAAGTATCCCCAGTCACGAGGCCTAGACCAGACTTCCTAGTGGAAGGCAGAGGATAGAACTCTTGAGACACAGTCTATGACAGGTTGAGGGAAGAAACTTGTTTCTTCAAGAGAGCAGATACATGTTAAGGTGGATAAGGAGGGCTGGAGTTCTGCAGACTTTGGATGGGGAAATCTATGGAGAAGGGCATGTCCAGCAACAGCAGCTGGCAATCTGGCCCAAAAAAGAAGAAACACCAGAGGGCTTAGGCAAAAGCACCCTTTAGTGTCTCCATCTGGGAACCCTGTCAGCAACAGGCCTGTCTTCTCCCTTCAGAAGGAACTAGAAACGCCCTTGGATTTGGCCGGTTTTTTTGTTTGGTTTTTTTGCTTTTCCCATCATAAAATGGAGTAGGTAGTGACAGTGCTATAGCTGGGAGCTTCCTCCAGCTGTGGCTCTAACGTGTAGAGAGGGGCATTGGTGCCCTCTTTATGAATACGTGACCAGTTGTGCTGATCAGCTTCTGGAACTTACTGCTCTAGTGTGAACTGTCTGTTATTCAGAAGGGAAATACCACAATCAAGCAGAGCAAGGAGGTGAGCTGTCTCCACCTCTTGCTTCCAACAACTGCATACCAAGCTCAGGAATAGAAGTCTCTTCTTCGTTGGGCTATCTGATGATCCTGGCTGTTACTGAGTGGGTGACCCAGTGGTAACCCGACGCCCATCCCTGGATTCCTGCTGAGTGCCAGCTCCATGGCTCAGAGTGAAAGAAGAGGCAGTCAGAAACACAGGAATGGCTTTATCCAGGATCAAAGAGCATTCAATATTCCCATCCAATGGGAATGCAATCAATGTGGAAAGGAGGTGTTTATCTGCATTTACCCTAGACCCAGCAAGGTAGTCACTCCCCACCAATACATCTGGCCCAATCCACCACAGAGCTTTCAGCTGGATCCCTTCTGATGTCCTAGGGGCTGGATGTCCATGAAACCAAAAGGCCTGGGCTCCTCAAACAATGGTCAACAAGTCACAATAGTGCAATAGGTAGAAAATAAAAAACCACATCAAACAGGTGCTGAAAATAAGTAGCAACTAGGAAAGGACAGAGTCATGTGGGGAATTTGTTTCCATCACCTTGAGTGTGTGGGGCTTATCTTCACAGCCATGAAAGTTGACCTACCTCACGGTGCCATTCATTCAGACTAAGCGTGACTGACAAAGATGCCCGAGAGCTGATCTCCCAGATGCCTCAGTCACCAATAAAGTTGCAGAAGCAAGAAAATGGGGTCAGGGATCTCAACTATCATTTAAAGCAAAAGTTTTTTTCTATTGTTTAATCTTGTCAATTGGGAATGCTTCAGCAGGTTCACTGAGATCATAGGATATGGGTAATTGAACACTTTTGTTTAAGAACATATATGGCTGATTCAGGCAAAGAGACTTTTACATTCTAGCCCAAGCAAGCAATCTAAGTCATCCTGTTTTTAATGGAAGATCAGTCACCAAAGAAGATCTCTGGGTTAAGAAACCCATCCTCTGTGATGATGCCTTACGTCGGGCACTTACCTTTGATCGACTGGACGAAAACCATGTGCTGACCTCCAGCAGCAAGGAGCCTGCAGGAGCAGGGCTGTTGCTCTTCCACGGGGAACGCTGCCCCGGGGCCAATTGGTGGGCTCACTGGCAGCTCTGCGTGTAATGGGTCAGGCAATCCTGTGACTCAGGCTCATCGACTGGGATTTAGGGCTGTCAGAGGAGAGGGACAAGGGTGGGCAATGGTAACCTCAGTAAGAGCCATTCTGGCCATTCAGGATATCAGAGGAAGCTCCCCATTATAGAACCTGCACCGAGAAGGTGTAAAAGGCACAAGCAAGAGTGACTAGTAAGCAGAGATCCCAGAGGGTGACACTAGAGGGCAATCCACTAGGCAGGAACAGGATTTACCTTGAATGAAAGAACGAGATCTTGATTCTGCTGTAATAAAAAGCAAAGACAGAGTATTTTTGGTTTAAACAGAAGCCACTTAAGGGTTAAAATAGTTTTTAGTTGACAAAGAAAATTAAACTTCAAATAAGCTGACACTGGAAAACTCGTCTGTCCGCTACAAGTGTGTGCACTGCTTTGTCCTCCCATGTAACCTGAGCCTGACGGAGAAGTCATACATGTGAGAGAAGGGAGAGTCTGAGGAGAAAAGGCATCTTTACAGGATATACAGCAGAGTGATGCACTCTGAGTCTCGGGATTACACAGTAAGATGAACAGGTCTCTTCGGCTCTGGGCTGATCAGATGGCCGTCTCCTTCCTGTCTTTGCTCGCTGATGGCTGGGCCTGTCCTTGCCCGCCTCTAGCTGCTCCTTAGCCCCTCTCAACTCTGGGCTTCATCCCTGGGCGGCTGGAAGGCACCCCCATGCTTCTCGGGCTCCTCATCTGCTGCCCTGGCAGCCCACTGCAGCTGAAGCAGACTGGGCTGCACCCGCAGCTCCATGATGGCCTCTCGCTCTTCACGAATTCCTTGATTCCAAAGATTGTTCCTTATTTCTGGCTCTTCTTCCTGCCTCTGCAGGTCCTCCAGGATGATCAGCAGCTCCTCTTTGTCCTCACTCTCACTCTCGCTGTCGGAGGAGTACTCCTCTCGGTTTTGCTGTGGCATGCTGCTGGCGGCTCTGGATTTCAGCAATCTTAGCTCTGAGGCAAGTGATCTCTTCTTTTTCAGAGGCAATCTGTCAGCGTAGAAACTGCTTCATGGCTAGAAGCTCCTACTGTTCAGTCAGGATCTCGTTCTCCTGAGCAAGGGGAATATTTATGACTTCTTCATTTTCACTCATTTCTCCTTTGGAAATATCCTCTTTTGAAAGACTGGTCTCTTGTTTCTTGGTTTCACACTCTTGTCTCTTAGCTTCTCTTAGTTTCCTTTTGAGGGCTGTCAAAATTCTTTGTACTTCCATAACCTTTCTTCTTTAGATAAATCCTTTATCCCAGCCTGCAAATCTCGATGTAAACAATTTAAAAGAAACGCCTGTCTTCTGATCTCCTCCTTGATGTTCTCCTGGGTCTCTGGCAGTGTAGGCATGGTGGCCATGTTAGACCATAGAAGAGATTTTGTCACTTGCTTTAGTATACATTTCCAAAGAGCTCTTGCACGTATGTGAAAAACACATATAGGACACGATTGTTAATTTGAACAGTTTGGGTGAACACTATAGAAATATTCTGTATATTCATTTTTGTTTCCAGGTCCTTTGTGATAACGTGGTCCATGTACACAATCAGCCATGAAATCAGAAGATAGTTACATTCTGGCAGTTCTTCGAGCAAACGCTGGAATTCCTGCACCTTCTCACTCTCTGTGTTCCTCCCACAAGCCTCTTCAAAGCGAGTCATCAGCTTTTTGGTAAGCAGATTCTCCAGAAGGTCTCACAAATACTGCTTCAACAAACTGGCTACGGTGTTAGGCTCATATTCTTCCAAATTTGGAGACTTCTCTGTCATAGGCTGTTTTCAGCTCATCCACCTTTGATTTAATTCCTGAAACTCTATAGATGCCTTCACACTTCATGCCAAACTTCACAGAAAAACGCCGGCAGCTGAATGCCGTCGTACATCATAGTCCTCTCTACTGCATTGGCCAAAGGTACTCCAAAAATGGGTTTGAGATTCAGAACACCAACCTGAGGGGGCTCTGGCTCCTAAATCAGCTTCTTTTCCTTCTACTGTTGAATAACATCAGCTGCTGTCAGGTCTTTTGACTTCTTCTCTTTATGTTTCTCTTCTTTGTGCTTTTCTTTATGTTTTTCCTCTTTGGATTTCTCTTTTATTTCAAAATCTTTCTCTTTCTTTTTAGAAAAGCTGGGCTTCTTAAAAACAAGGATTCTCTTGGACATCTTCATTTTGGAAGGACTTGCAGCTTCATCTCCAGGGCTAGCTTCCTGAAAGGCAGTATGGCCTTCAGCCCTTTTTTCTTTTTTCTAAAATTTTCCTTTTTTCTTCCCATGATCTTTCTCATCATCAGACACTATGTCAAGAGGCTCATGAAGGCTGTCATGGGGAGGCAAGGACTCGTCAGTGCAGATAGAATCCAGGAAACTTGGTAGGGCTGATCTCCTCAGAGCTAGGGGTTCGGGTAAAACCACTGTCATGCTCCACCCTTCGGTACTCACTAGGACTGCTAGTGGAGGGCAGGAAGCACTCAGTCATTCTGCCTCCCTGACGAGACAGTAGGGAGGTTTTCTGTGTTACCTATCCATTACACCAAGCCAAGCCACAGAAGTGCTGCAGCCACTGTAGGCACCTCCTGTGCTGCACCCCTGGCTGGCCTCGAGCGCCTCATTCCCACCCTACCCCAGCCTCCTTCTGTTTACAATGATTCAAAATAGTAGTGATTCTTAAATAAGTCTTCCAACTCATGCTATCATATGAACTTTACCCTTAAAGCAAAACCAAAGAAAAGAATTCAAGAAAACCATTGCCCAATATATCTAGTCAACATAAATACAAAATAATTATAATGATGTAACAGATTTTTAGCAAAACAAACACAAAAGTGTATAAACAGTGCATACTTTATGCACAAGTAGTTTATCTCAAAAATGCAAGGCTTTAAATCCGTATAATCACCTCAGTAGGAACAGGAAAAATGTTTGACGAAATTCAATATCTTGTATTGATAAAATTCTTAGCACATTAAAAAGAGAACTTTCTAAATCTGACAAAAGTCTTCTACAACAACCTACAACTATCATCACACTTCGTGGTGAAAGACTATATATTTTCAGCCTTACTTTGGAATAAAGCAAAGATGTCATTATGGTGACAATACTTATCCTGGAAAGCATCGAGTAATTTATAAAATCATGAAATCACTATGTTGTATACTTGAAACTAATATAATGTATGCCAAGTATACTTACATCATAATTTTTAAGATTTTATTTTTGCCAGTATGATTCATGACATAATTGAAATCCTAGACAGTGCAATAAGGAAAGAAAATACGTAAATAAAATGAAAACTCACTGGAAAAAGGAGAAATAATATTGTTTCTATTTTAAGAGGACATGATTTTCAGGGTGACTGGGTGGCCCAGTTGGTTAAGAATCTAACTGTGGCTCAGAGCATGATCTGACGATTTGTGTTCGAGCCCCAGGTGCTGACAGCTCAGAGCCTGGAGTCTGGTTTGGATTCTGTATTTTTCTCTCTGTGCCCTCCCTCCCTTGGCTCAAGTTCTCTCTCTCTCTCGTTCGCGCTCTCAAAAAAAATTTTAAAAATTTAAAGATGACAGGATTTTAGAAGATTACAGAAAAATATACCAAAAATGGCTATCAGATCTAAAATATGAGTTTAGAATGTCACAAGATACAAGGTCAGTATACCAAAATTAATCCTATTCTATATACTAGCAGTGAACTGATGGAAATTAAAAATCTTAAATAAAACCATTTACATCGGTGACAGGATTTTTAAAATCAACAAATAAGTTCTGAAATTTATATGGAAATGCACATATCTTAAAAGAGCCTTAAAAATTTGGAAGCAAAAAGGGTAAATTACTCTACCTGTTACCAAGACTTACTATAAAGCAATATAAATCAAGGCAGAGTGGTATTATCAAAAGAGTATGTATGAGAACAATTGAAAGAATGATACATCAAAAAATAGACCCACAAACATATGTTCAATTAATTTTGACTAAAGTGAGAAAGTAATTCTATATTTTTTTTTCAACAAATAGTACCAAACAGTTGAATATGTATCTGTCAAAATATAACACACACAACCACACGTAAATAATACCTCACAATGTGGAGAAAACAGTCTAAAATTAATCATAGTTGTAAATGTAAGGGCTTAAATTATAAAACTGCTGGGAGAGGAGGTATGAGAAAATCTTAGTGTCCTTGGATTAAACACATTTTTTTAGGTATGATAACAAAAACATGACCCATAAAAAAAGATAAATAAGACTTCATAAAAAAAAAGAACATTTGCCCTTTGAAAGACACTATTAAGAGAACAACAGGATAAAACAAGGAGAATATATTTGGAAATCTGATAAATCATTTATAATCAAGCCATATGAAAACCTCTTCAAAATTAATAAAAACAAATGATTCAGTTAAACATGGGCAAAATAATTGAACAGATACTAAAGTTATACAAATTACATAAATATATTAAAAAAGTCGAAATCATTTGTCATTAGTCCAATGAACATTAAAACCAAAATGGGATAAGTATACATATTTATCAGAATGACTAAAGTTTTTCTTTAAAACTGAAATCACTCAGTGCTGTGAAGAGGTATTCTCATATTTTGCTGGCAGCAATGTGAACATTTTATAACCACCTTGGGAAATAGTTTGGCAACTTATTACAAAGTTGAACATAACTGACCGTGCAATCTAGGAATCTCAGTTCTAAGTATTTTTCCAAGTGAAATAAAAACATCTTCAAAAAAATATGTCTGCAAATGTTGATAAACAGCTTTAGTCAGAATTGGCCTGGATTGGAAAAAATCCAAACATTCTTCAGCTAGGTAACTGGATAAATAGATCTGTTTTATGGAATACGATGAAGTACTGGCACACACAATAGCAGAGATGGATTTCAAATCCATTCTGATAAGTGAAAGTAGGCTCTATATTGTAAGATCCTCTAAGAGGTAAAGCCCTGGTCCCAGGTAATAGATCTGTAGTTCCCTGGGCCTGAAGGTGGGGTGAGGAGGGGTTAACTACAAATGGCTTATGAGGTAAATTTGAGGGTATTGGTTCAGTTTGTATCCTGACACTGGCTCCCTTAAATTTAGAAGACATACTAAAAGTTATTTAACTTATGTAAATTAAACCTTAATTTAAAAATAAATATATAAAAATTAACCAAAAAGTAGAAATTATACACATATACATAAAATTACATTTTGTAGCCACGTTTGATTAATTGACTAATTTTAAACCCACAACCCATCATACAAACAATGTGTTATGGATGGATGATGGCAAAATTAAGCTTTTAAACTGATAATTCCTGTCTCCAAAAGCAAATTTAATACATGTAAGAGAATTTATGGGACTTTCTGAATGTGGTTACTGGCTTCTCTTTTAAACAAATTATCCCACTGAGGAAATTGAAATCACATTTTCTAATGAATACGTTGTATTCCATTATGTTGATTTACCAGGGTTTGTTTAACCATATCTTATTGGTAAACATTTATGTTATTTTTAAGTTCCTCAGTATCATAAATATTATTTAAGAATATATTTCAACGTAAGTATTCTGAATCTCTATTTCTAAAATTTAATGTGATGTTTCAGGGTTCAGAAGATGGATTTTTTCAAGATGTTTTAACTATAGGAAAAATAGACAAGATCTTGTGCCAGAATGAACTTATGATGCATTTAAACAGTCCATAATTATGCAGATAGTCAATACTGAGCTGGAATTATAATCCGTTCATTTTTGTCTCAGAACCTGCTTCTAGACAAATATACAGAAAGTCTTGAATTCAAATAACCATCAAGACCAGAAAGGTTCACATAAGAAAGTGGTGCACACCACGTAAAGGACAAGTGAGCTGAGGGACAATGGCTTGCCTATAAACGCTGTTAATCTACACCCAATTGTTGACTTGTAAGAACACAGACCAGACTGGAAAAACCTGAGAAAGAAAATATGTTATTATTTAAAAGGTTGATAACTTTTTAAAACTTTTTAAAATAAAAAAAAAACCTCTGTATTTGGGTACTTTTGTGGGGTGAATCTGGTCCAGCTGGTAATTTATGCTATCGTTACCAGTTTGCCATCTTGAACTGTTGATGTTATATTTTAATAAAAGTTACTCAAAGAAAATGTGACCAGTGAAACGTGTTGCAAAGTGACTGCCCTAGAATCTATAGCTTCATGGTCAATATATTAATATCTCTTTTCATTTAATTTTATTTTGGTGTTTCTAAATAATAATAGATGAGTGCTCTGTACTTGTACTTGCTATGTAGCCATGATATAGGGACATTACTGATTCTTTTGAATGTGGATTACATATTCTCATTCCCTTCTACTATGAATGAAAGGCTTCTCTGAACCAGCTGCAGGAACCACACTAAAATCCCATTAATTTATTGTGAAACCACATTTCTGTCCTCACATACCACAATCTCTGTTACTATTCAGGTTTAATCTTATATAGAAGAGCTAAACATAGTCCTGGTCTTCACAGGCTTAATTTCAATAAAGAATACTATTTTACATGTGTCTGATGTATTATTGCTCAAACATGTTGGAAGTTCCTGGGAGAAGTTAAAATAGACTGAGGAAGGTTTCTACTCCAGAGGTTGTGATTGAATTGAATGTGGCCTTGCACATCCAAGCTGTCTAAAGCTCCCAAGGTGATTCTAGTGTTCAGCCATGGGTGAGATCACTTACTTAATATATGTTTCACAGCACAGTTTTTAATCTATAATAACAGTTAATTTGTAATTATTATCACCTATAGCATTTTCATCTTTCCATTTAAAATAAATACCATGAATACTTTGGTTTCTCTTCAGATCGCATAAATCTTTTACCTTTTAAAATCAATATCATGAGTTATTCTTTTTCCTTCAACCTTCTCATGAAGTTGTATGTAGCATACTGTGACGCCATGTTTTATAAACTCAGAAAACTTTTTGATCAGATTCAAGAGGTAAAGTTCTTTTTATTCCCATCATCTCACTAATTTTCTAGACTGTATACTTCTTGAAAGAAGGAACTGGGCCTCAGTGTCCTCAATACTTAACATTGTTCCAGACACATTCTGTGCTTTAAAAACCAAGAGTGGATCCATTCATTTCTCATAAGTGAGAAAGGTAAATTAGATTCAAAACAGACAGAAAGAGCCCAAAGATGACAATATTTCCCTGCAAATTACTGGGAACCAGGAGACCAGGAGGAGGAATACAAGGAACACCGTTGGGTGTCTTTTACTTTCCACATTTACTTATCTCATATTCAGGTACATTCCTTTCTCTTCATAGTTGAAAATGCAGACAGAATGAAGAAGGTTATGCTGAATAAATGTAGTTCTAGAAACTAGGGTCTGTCTCCTGCTTTCATGTATTTCTGAAAAAAAAATTGGGTCAAAACCCTTGACCATACACTTTCATATTTATAATGGGATCAGGACTTACTATATTCAAATATGCCAAGTAAATGTAGGCTTTAAATCTCTAGAAATAATCTTTTCCTGAACCTTTCTTAAGGCTGACAAAAATTTAAGTTAGGCTAAAGAGGAATAAAATTTTTTTATTCTATAAACTGAATAATTTCATTATGTAGTTCAGTCTCATAGAATTAAATGTTAATTTAGATTTAGATTTACTCGTCCTCTCATCTTTTCTTGAAAGTGGCCTCTGCTTTGCACTGCTTAGACAACATGGCAGAGGGAAAGAGAAAGGTTCACCTCTACCTGGAATCGTTGGGTGTCTGCTTAAGTAGGTCTAATTTACATCTGTATTTTTTACTGTGCTGACATTTATGGTCCCATTTTGACACTGGGTGGAATAGTCACTTGGCTCTGGTTGCATTTATTTATTTTCAGAGCTAATGTCACCAACCTATATTTTTAGACCTTGGGTCTCTGCTCATCCTCTGGTTCTGCTGACAGCAACACCTTTCTGCCCCTGATATGCTCAGCCTTACCTAAATGTACTCATTACTTACAAAGACTTCCTTCATTTTCAAGGTATCACTCCATGATGGGAATGTGGAGTAACTAAGACTGTATTTCAAATATTCACTCCTCCTAAGTCTTTCCTCTGCTCATAAAGCAAAAAAGTTGGTAGAAGAAGCATTTTTTATACTTGACATCATATCCTGACTTTACACCAAATACGTCTAGCTCTAGATACCCTAGGCTAAAAACGTTGAGAAAAGCCTTTCCTTTTCACCACTCGAAAACCTAGCTTTCAAGACGATTTTGAGAGCACAAAGTTTATCTATGACCATTAACTTCTGGGAAAAACTTGATTTCTCTGAGGTCACAAAGTCAACATTATCCAGAAAGTAAATATCATTATCTGAAATTATTTTATATATTTCTTCATTTATTAATTGTCTCCACAGTAAGTGAAACGAGGACATACATTTTATTAGTCTTATTAACCATTGTATCTCCAACCACATAAGACAGAGATTTTTTTTTCAGGAGATCGTATCATTAATCTAAACATGGAGTTCGGGTATATATGGATGGATGGATGAACGGACGGGTAGATGACTGTAATCTGTATGTGGACATGGATGGCTGAATAGTTAGATATTTGGATGAATTCATTAAATAATATTTCAGCCTTGGACTGAGAAGAAAGTAAGATAAAATAGCATAAGGAGAAAATGAAATGCATAACTTATATAGCTAAAATACAATCTTTGGATACATTTTTTACTAATATATTTAAATAAAACCTATACATTTTATATTTAAACTTTGAGATATCAGTTGGGTTTATACTTATATTTATAAACACATGCTTATATAATTATGTTGGTAGGGATTATAATCAAAATAGAATAATTATATCTGGATGGGACTTTGAATAATTTTTATTTTGTCATTATATCTATTTCACAGATTATTCTACCATGAACATTATTTTTTGTATAGCAGAAAAAAGTAATCATATTATTTTATAAATATATATGTGTACATTTAATTTCTATGAAATTTTACGAGGTTGCACCAAAAAGTTGAAGTGGTCCTTAATGAATTACTCTGGGAGATAAAATGTTAATCACTGAAAATCTCCTAACATAACAGTAGTCAGAAAGCATTTCTTGGGTAAACTCTGTAGACAGGTGGAACATATACAGGAAACAAAAACTATTTGTTAAAATGATGTGTTCATTTTTATATTTTTCTTTCATAAAAGAGATTATTTATAGTATTTAAAAGGCACTAAATTACCAACTATGTTAAGAATAAGTATTCCCAGTTTTAACTGATGACCAGTAATATAAACATTTTCAGTGATGAATGGTGTCTCAGTTTTTTTTACTCTATTTTGTACAGTGTTATCATTGTTGTTGTTTTAAAGAGGTAACACAATACTGTGTACTTGATGAGTTATCAGGCCAATGTACAACAGAGTCTTAGCCATCTCTTAACTTTTAAATATGGTCTACTGGGTGGTTCAGTCAGTTAAACATCTGACTTCAGCTCAAGTCATGATCTCCCAATTCATGGGTTGAATCCTGCATCGGGCTCTGTGCTGACAGCTCAGAGCCTGGAGCCTGTCTTTGGATTCTGTATCCCTCTTTATGACCCTCCCCTGCTTGCACTATCTCTCTCTGTCTCTCAAAAATAAATAAAACACACACAAAAAAAATTTTTTTAAATAAAAAAATGCTGCTTGAATATGTGGGAATCAGTCCTGCATTTGAGAGGAGGAAAGCCTTCCAGAAGTTTCTAAAATATAGAGTGTATTAAAGATTGAAAATAGGGGCACCATAGTGGCTCAGTCGATTAAGCGTCCTGGGTTTACAGCCCCATGTTGGGCTCTGTGCTGAGAGTTAGCTCAGAGCCTGGAGCCAGCCTCAGATTCTGTATCTCCTCTCTCTCTCTGACCCTCCACTGCTCGGGCTGTCTCTCTGTCTCTCAAAAATAAATAAAAAACACAAAAATGATTGAAAATAAGTTAATATTTATGGAGTCTTTACCAGTATAGACTTTATGCTAAATATTTAAACCTTCTCATTTTTCTCCTTCTCAAATACTTTGAATTACTAATAGTGTTCCTCTTTCTTATAAAAGGAATCTGAGGCTTAATTGAGTCAGTTTAGGCCCTCCGGCTCCTAAGGGATAGAATTCAGAGGCTAGCTGGTCACCTTTTACCTCAGGGTTTTGATGTTTTAAATACTTTTAGATACTAACACCAGATGACCAAAATGAAAACACAGTAATTGTTTTTCTTGAATTTTGCCTTATTTCCCTCTCTTTTTCCCCTCTCAAACCCTGCAGCAAGTCTTCCTCGACCTCCCATATAACCCAGCCTCCACTAAACGCAATTTTTCTCTTGTTCTTGTTTTGTGCTGCTTGACATTACTATCCCTCTGACTTCCTTTTTCTTGCATTTGATTCTAAATTATAGACTTTAAGGGATTTATTCTTTCTTTTCTGAATTTTTTTCTGCTCTCAGTCTCTACTTTTCTAAGAAATGCTGACCTACTTTGTACAAATCTTTATAAAGAAAGGTCTGGGAGTCTTGTTTCCCAGACTGCTTCAGTTTCCATTTCCAGCTCCTCTGCCTTAAGGTCTGATTTGACTCCAAAGACATGATAGATATTCTCTCTATAGTTCCAGTTTATTTTTTTTTTACTATTACGTCTTCAGTATAATAACTTCTATTGTTTAGATATATGATTACTTGTACTATTTCTTTCGATTCAGAACAGATTTGCTGGATGGATTTTTATTTATAATCCCTTCCTATATCCTCCTAGTATGCATTTTGCAGCTGTGTCCACACAGTAGACAAATCTTTGCAGTCAATGCAAGTACATTTCTGCAAACGTGGGAGTGATACTTATGTGTTGTGCATAATGTTTAGAAATGCCAGGTAGACATTTCTACCTGAAATTAAGAAACCCACAATAAGTAGGAAACACATATTTCAAATGAACTACAAACATAATATGCTGTTATCATTGCTGTAAAGAGAAGACAAATCTGACTTATGCTACAGTGTGGGCTTTGTGCAGATGAACACGATTTGTGAAGATACAAACAGAAAGTATGGATGTTACTTTATATGTAAGAAATATCTTTGATTATTCTAATACTGAAGAAGGAACCTCAAATATTTGAATGTTTTTTTAATAGTTGATTCAATTGGAATGTAAATTGTAATGGGACAGAAAGAAGAAAAAGCTGAAAAGGTAGATTTCGGTCAGTTCATATAAGGCTATAAATTCTAGTTTACAAAGATTAGGGTTTATACAAAAGGATTAGTGAACCATAGAAAATGTTAAAAGTCTACATATATCCTAATCAAAATCCAAAACTAAAACAAAATACACTTAAATGTGCCAAGGTTAAATTCATTTACAGCATTATTTTTCATAAGTGATTGCAGCAGAAAAGTCATACTGTAAAAGAAGATATTTTTGTAAAAGTCATTTTCCCTAACATGGTCACAATAAAAAATTTTTTTACCAAATAATATTTCAATTCAGTTATTTTTGTATGATGCTGGCCTTTGTCAAAATAATTATTGATAATTATTATGAATGCTGCCAACAACTCAGTCACACATGCACAATAAGTTAAGTTTGCTGCTGAAAAGACTATTGTTAACACAAATATGAGGTATAAACTCTGCAGATCCCAGGAACTTATTGGAAATATGTTTCTGGGGCCACCGGAGAATCAGAGATGCAAACGTGGGCATCATTAATATTATATTGGTAATTGAATCCTTGAGAATGGGTGAGAGAGAAGAAAATGGAGGAGAAACGCACAGAAGACAAGTAAAAGGTAGGTAAGATGAAAACCAAGGAAGAAAAGAGAGAACATAAGTCAAACAGACAATAATTTGAAGTGTAGAATAGTCAAATATGGTGATTGTTTTATAGAAGTGAAATTAGATTTGGAAAAAAAGAGGTCTTGGAGACCTTAAAAAGGGCACTGAACACATTTTAAGGATTAAAGAAAGGATTCTTGAAGTCGTCCTGAATAATCTGTACATTCATTAGTATGAATGGACGTTGTTAAGTCTGTCCATCATAATTCATGCTACTGCAACAAATATAATCCAATAAGAGATCAAGATAAATATCAGCAAAGTGTAGTATGCTTTCAAATTCATCTACAAACAAGAAACAGAAACGTTCAATCACTTATCTGAATTCATATCAAGAGAATTGAAATGATTGCTTACTATATTAAGAGTTTTTGCTACTATTCTTGGTGTTAGCTCTTATTTTATCTTCTTGTATTCCTTATCCTTGTGTGTTTCCAGAGCCAATTTATACAATTCTTTCCCTATCTTTCTCCTAGTTTCTGGTGGTTTGCTGGAATTTTTACCATTCCTTGGTTTCTACTGTGTCATTTTGATTTCTGTCTTTATCTTCACATGGTGTTCTCTGTGTGTGTGCATATCTGTGTGGAAATTTCTCCTATTAATAGGAACACCAATCTTATTGGATTGCAGCGCCACTCCTTCACTCCAGTAAGACCTAATAGTAACTAGTTTTATCTACAACCACCTGATTTCCAAATAAGGTCACTTTCTGATATATTGGGGGTTAGAAATCCAGTTTATGTATTTTGAAAGGATGCAATTGAACCTAAACAAATCATTTTGACCAAGTCAGAAGGCTCATACAGAGGAGACCTTTATCAGAACAGAAGCAAAGCTGGGGTCAGAGAAGAGAGAATCTAGAAAGTGTTGAAATATATAAAGCTACATTATTTAAGGAATCAAATTTGTCAATGATCCACCCATAAAAAATAAAGAAAAAAATGTAAGTTACAAAAATTTAACAATGAGTCTGAAGATACTTGGGAATATCGAATAGTAAGGGGGGGAATGTAACTGAAAAGATATGTTAATAGCACATCTCAGTAAAACAAGTAGAGAAAGAGGTCAGGAAATTTCATTCAATGTTTGAATTATTTTTTAGTATTTCAGTGTCAGTATGAATCAACTTAACTGTTTAAGTGGTAGAAATATCTTCATTTTTCATACCATATATTAATATCATATATACTTAGATCTTTGCAAAAACAATACCTGTGAGCAAACTACTTTCCCTGCAATCTTTAGCATAATGATTTTTCTTTTGTACATTTTGATAACAAGTATGCTAGCCAATAATGCTAGCTGCTCTGCCAAGGAGACCTCAAAATCTTATTCTTTATTTATATTATAGTTAAAAGCTTGTGTTCCTGATGAACAGATAGTTTTCTTCCATGTGGTGACTCAAGATCTCAGTTTTTTCCAAGTGCTTGCTTTGCTATCCTTTGGTATAAAGATTTCCAAGATTTGCTGGAAGAAGGTGATTAGAATCACCTGAGAGCTTTTAAAAATCCTGTGCCGAGGTTGTACCCCATATAAATTAAATCAGAATATCTGGAGATAAGAGCAAGCTACCCAGCTAGTGATGGGAAAAGAAAGTGTGAAAAAGGCATACAGAAGGGAATTTATGGAGGGGAATTCGGGAAAAGTCTTTAAAAGAGCTCCCCTAAAAAGAAAGACTATGAGTTTCTTCCAAATATCAAATCATGGGAGAGGGGATTAAAGGATACCAATTGGTGAACTTCATGTATGTCTTTTGCAGTGTGAAGGACAAAGTGAACAGACATCACATCATCTATGGTAATTCTAGAAGGTGAGAGGCTGAATGGAAGGTGATGTGTGAGACATAAAACTCCATTCCCATTGGTTGTGCTTGCTGGTGTGATTTGTGACTGCTCTCAAGTCTCTGGAGGAGAACTGTCCTGTGCATGCCTAGAATCACTTGGCTCTACTGTATTAAAGTCTCCAGCAAGACTCCCATTTTCACATTCTATTACATCCCACTTAATCTTCTTAATATCTATATTAACAGAATTCTGAAACGTCCAAAAAGAGAAATTCAAATTTTGGGGTACTTTTATACAAGATTAAGAGAAGATAAAGTGAAAGCCCTTAACAAACTGTAAAGTATAATAATAGGTTAGCATTATTTGTTGCCTCCTTATTATAAATACTTATTATATTTATCCCTTATCAAAATGTAATATAGGAATATGTAACCACACTTAAACCAGGGTCAGTTTGTTTGGGGCTTTTCTTTACTTAGTATCTAGTCAAGACTTCATGGGTTTAAACTTGGCAAGGAAAGTGAAAAGAAGAAAAAAAGCTAAGTTAAAACATTTTCCATAATTCTTCTCTTTCCCGCCTTCTCCCAATCTTTGTTTCTACGGAAAAACATCCGGGAAAATATTTCAAGTAGTTATTTTAAAAGACAAAGGGGAAGTCAAATATGGTGAAACTGCTCTTTCATAACACAGTAAATAAAACCAAGGATCTAGTTATCAACCAAAAGCTAAACTAGTCATTATAAAAACCAAGAGCTAATACCACTTGTCATAGGAAAATGACAACAAAACTTACTGAATGGATAGGAAAATATACCAAACTTTAAGGAAGAGATTTACGTCAAAGAGAGGCAGAAGATAAGATATGATTAAAACTAGAAATTCTGAGAAGAAAGGGGAAATATGCAAGCAAATTTTATCGTGCAGGGGATTTCCTTTTTAATAGGAAGAAGAAAAAATAGTGCTGGCGAGGGTGTGGAGAGATGGGCACCCTCCTACACTGTTGGTGGCAATGTAAACTGGTGCAGCCGCTCTGGAAAACAGTGTGGAGGTTCCTCAAAAAACTATGCATAGAACTCCCCTATGACCCAGCAATAGCACTGCTAGGGATTTTCCCAGGGGATACAGAAGTGCG
>NC_043702.1:108745835-108754170 GCF_006229205.1 Suricata suricatta
ATTATGACAGGATAAAATTATGGAGATTTACTAAAAATATGGGCGATTTGAAAAACACAGTTGATATACATGATATAATATACATATAGAGGGACATGTATCTAATAATTAGAAAGGATATTAAAGTACATATGAAACATTAAACTCATCTTAGGCTACAAAACAAGTCTCAACAAATACCATGTGACTCATATAATGTTTTCTTACCATAACAAAATTAAATGCAAAATAACCACAGCCCATATATGTGGGAATTAAAAAACACATTTCCTAATAATTAAATTGTCAAAGAAGAAATACAAATTGAGATAAAACAGTTATGTATTATAAAAATACTGCTTATCAAAACTTACAGAATAAAGTCAAAGCAGCATCTAGATTTTATAGTGTTATACTCATTTATTAGTAAAAATCGCAAAAAACAATTAACTGTCAAAATCAAAAGGTGAGAAAATAAGCCCAAAAATAGTATAATAAAGTGAATAATAAGAGAAGAAAAAAAAAAGGCAAAGTTTCCTTCTACTTTCTATGGCTTCCTACTGTATCCTGAACCAGAATCTGCAAAGTCGTGTCTTCCTGTGTGACCACACTTCCCACTGCTCTTCCTCTGGCTCCCTGGCCTACTTTCGTGCTCCTCAAACATGCCAAACTCTTTCCTCCTGTAAGACCTTTGCACCTGCTTTTTTCTCTACCTGGAACACTGCCTTCGAATTCCAAAAGTAACCATAGCATTCATGGTTGTACAAAAAAATATTGATTGAGGATCATTTATGTTCCCAACACTGTCCTTTTCCCTGGGAATACATCAGTGAAAACAGACAAGTCTCTGTTGCTAGAGTACATTCCGTGGCAGTTTTATCTTTCAGGTCTTTCTTCATCACTGACCAATGCTATTAATTTTTTGTCTTCATATTTATCTGCCTTTTCCCAGCAGTGGACAACTTCTTTGAGATGAGGGACATTGTCTAACTTTGCTCATCACTCTACTCCAAGGGAATGGAATGATGACTGAAACTATTATGTGTTCAGGAAATATTTGTTGAAAGAATGAAATTTAAAATGAATGCTGAAAATTAATAAAATTCAATGTTAAGAGAAAGAATTCCTGGAAGGTATTTCAGAGAAGGAAAATGTTATAAATAAAATTGAGGAAAACAGAAGAAACTTCCTATAACAAACGTGTGTATGTGTGTCTACAAGCAGAAAAAAAAATCCTTGTGTAACATCAGAGAATGGATTTCATGACTGAAGAATAAGAGGTTGGATGGGTAGACAGGTACCAGATCTAAAATCTGTGAGCAGCATAAAGAAACATTTAATCTTAGGAAAATCAATGTGTGTGATGGCTGTCAATTTCAACAAAAGAGAATTTTAAATATGTTTTGAGATGTGATTTAAAAAGTAAAGAATGTTTTTATTTTGTTTGAATAAACACTTGACTGGTTACAATTATTTATTTTTATGGACTCAATTTTGACTGCATAAGCTATATAATTGTATAAGGATATTTAATTAATAATTAACATTATATTGAGCTTCATATAAACATAAACATTGAAAAGGTGTAAATCGAGCATTGGAACCCAGTGATGTACAAAATTAGGATGTATTTTTCCCTAACTTGTATCTAATTTACTAGCCCACATGTATCTGGGTGGTGGCTTTTTCATCATCACCATCATTATTATATCTAAAAAGTATTAACTGTTTCTTATGTCCAAGATACTATTCTAATTCATTTAATTTTTTTCAAAAAACATTGGTGCAGAGACAATTAATTGCGTTAGGTAGTTTAGCTAGTGAACAAAGTAGGCAGGATTCAAAGAGTAGTTTGGCTTGAAGACTGAACCACTACTCATGTTCATTCAGTTCTTCCTGATGAATTCAATCCCACACACTGAAATTTGTCCCTTAATCTTTTCGGGAAAATGTATACTGTCCAGCTTTAAGTCATGTCCTCACGGCATCCTTATCCACTTCCCTGATTTTCTCTGCCCACATATTATCTGTTTCTCTTCAGAAGCTTCTGCCACAGATGTTGCCCTGTTCAGACCACTGGAAGACAGAAAAAATCACAGTCAGTTGCTTTCAGAAGGATGAGAGAAGGTCCCTGTTCTCCATCAGAGTCAGTGTGATTTCATTGGTTCCAATGACTTGGGAGTTTCCATGTAGATGGCATATGGGGTTTTCTTAGCCACTGCACATCACCCCGAAACGCTCATCGGCGGTACATATACCTGGGTGGTTCCGATGGTTGTCTAACTTCTGCTCAGGTCATGACCTCCCAGTTTGTGGGCTTGAGCCTCGCTTTAGGCTCTGTGCCAAAAACTTGGAGCCTGGAGCTTGCTTCGGGTTCTGTGTCTCCCTCTCTCTTTCATCTCCTCCCCTACTTGTGCGCGTGGGCTCTCTCTCTCTCAAAAATAAATAAAACTTTAAAAAAAAACAGAAAAGAAAAACTCTTGAGACAAATGCTGAAGGAGACTATGGAGACTATGACCATGGGTATAAATGGAAGTTTTTTAGGTAAACCAGTATATATATATAGCGTTATGTCATATTTAACACTATTACCATGAAGACTTCCAGGCTTTCTGAAAACTATTTCACAGACTGGGACAATACCTTGTGCAATCCTTTGCTTCTCGGTCACAGGACTGCTAGAGTTCAGCACGGGTTGGTAATGTATAAGAACTTTTGGTTGCAGAAGATGGAAACTCCACATACGCAAGCTTAAGCAAAAATTGCAAAAAACAGCAGTAGCATCAACAAAAGACGAAAGCCATATAGGACACCTTCCTGGAAGGGTATTGGTGTAGCTTGTAGAATTAAAGATGGGAAGCCGGGCTTCTGGAAACTATGAATCAGAGTAGCCTGAGGACCCTCATAGACTAGAATCAGACATTTAATGCATTAGTCCTTTCTCAGTTTCTCTCTCTTTCCCGGGCCACCCCTCTCTCTCCGTCTCTCTCGCTTGCGATATAAAGTAGCCAATTATTAAAGAAGCTATAACTGAGATAATGAACTAACTGGAAAACAAATAAATAGATCTCCAGAACCAGAGTTCAGAGACAAAACTTATTTCCAGCTATTCTCATCCCAACTTTAGGAGGGATTCAAACCAGAAAAGAAGGGCACCTGGGTGGCTCAGGGGATAAAGTCTGATAAAGTCTCTATTCTGAGATAGAGCCCCTTGTTGGGGCTCCACACTCAGTGCAGGGCCTGCTTGGGGTTCTCTCTCTCCAATTAATAAATACAATTAATAAAAAAAACAGAAAAGAAAGTGACTATTCAAGAAGGGCAAAAAGCTGATTTGTTTTGATATTCTGTCTTTTTAAGGATTATCTATGTGTGTATTTTTAAATAAATTTTACGCTCTGTAAGATTTTACCATTGTATTAAAAACTAATTGTTACCTACATTTTTACTAAATATATACTTTCTTCACAGTGCAAAAGCATTTATATCATGGAAAAAATAATAAAGAAGAATATTAAGGATAATAAAAGAAAGCATGCTCAGGTTTTGAGGCTAATGGAATCACATTATCTAACATTATTTTGAAGCCTGATTTCCTGTTTCCCATTCAAACACCAGGACAAAAGTATCCCACTTCTCTGGCTATTCTATAAAACATAAATATTCTAGATATATGGCGCTTTTCAATGTCTTGGCAGAAATTATATCAAAAAATGTCTACTCCATCTTTCTTTTGGTGTCCAGTCTCATGGTAGATATTTCTCAATCCACTTTCTTTCAATCTGAAGGTGTCTTCAGGTCTAAAGTGAGTCTCTTGTAGGCAACAAATAGATGGATTTTGGTTTTTGATCCATTCTGCTACCCTGTGTCATTTGACTGGAGCATTCAGTCCATTGACTTTCAGAGTTATTATTGAAAAATGTGGGTTTAGATTCATTGTATTCCCTGTAGTGTGCGTGTTTGGAGCCCTGTCTCGGGTTCCTTATATTCCTTGATATATTTCTCTCCTAGAGTCCCTCTTAGGATTTCCTGTGGGGCTTGTTTGTTGGCCATGAATTCTCTCAATTTTTGTTTATTTGGAAGAGTTTTATCTCTCCTATTTTGAATGACAGGCTTCCTGGATAAAGCATGCTTGACTGCATATTTTTTCTGTTCATCATATTGAAGATTTCCTGCCATTCATTAGCAAGGTCTGTAACCACTCTGATAGGTTTCCCTTTGTAAGTTATGGCCCTTTTCTCCCTAAATGCTTTCAGAATTCTCTCATTATCTTTATATTTTGCCTGTTTCACTATGATATGTCGTGTCAAAGGCCTATTCAAATTACGTCTTAAGGGGGTTCTTTGTGCCTCTTGAATTTGAATGTCTATTTCTTTTCCCAGATTTGGGAAATTCTCAGGTATAATTTGGTCTAGTATCCCTTCAGGTCCTTTCTCTCTGTCTTCCTCTTCAGGAATCCTATGAGACGAATGTTTTTCCGTTTAACAGTACCTTTCGGTTCTTGAATACTCCTTTCTTGCTCCTGCATTAATTTTCTTTTTCAAGGTCCTCTTTTTCTATAAGTATATCTTCTAATTCACCAATTCTCTCTGCCTCATCAATCCTTCAGGTGGCTGACTACATTTTGTTATTCACCTCATCTATAGCCTTTTTTTTTTTAACTCATCACTGCTATTTTCAAAGTGCCTAGTAATTGTCTCAGTTGCTTTGTTGATGCTTATTTCAACCCCAGTGATTAATTTTATGACAAATTTTTTTAAAATTCTTGATCCATTATGTTGTCTAGATTTGCCTTGAGCAGTTCTGTGGCTCTGACTTCCGCCTGGAGGTTCTTCAGGGGAGAGTTTCTTCGTTTTGTCATTTTTGCTGGTTTCCTGTCTCTTGTCAGCTTTAGAAAGCTCATTGTGCCCTGTACACTGTTGATATTTCTGTTAAAGGAGGATTATTGACTGTCCACGGCATGTCATTTATGGAAATATTCTTTTAATGCTGTCTCTTAGTTTCTCTTTTTGTGCCTTTGAATATTTTATTTCCCAACTCTACAATATTTGGGACTCGCCGTCATGCGCACTTTGGCTTGTTTCTTGGTGGAGCACTAAAAAGGAAAACACAGAAAAACAGAGGGAACAGAAGTACACAAACGCATTAAAAAGAAGTAAGAAAAGAAAGAAAATGGAGACGAACGAGACAAAAAAAGAAAAAAAATAAAGGGGGTCAGAGACAAGAAGGAACAGTGGACAGTCTAAAAGTGTATGACCACCTGAGGGGAGAGGTAAGGATGTGATACAGGAGTAAATATCTGGATTGTAAGAGGGTAAAAAAAAGACAGGAGAAAGGAAAATAAGGAGTAAAAATTTTAAAAATTGTAAGAAAAGTAATAATTTTAAAAAGTAAGTACAAAGAAAAGAAGAAAAAGAAAAAATGAAGAAAAAAAAAGAAAGAAAAAAAGCAGCAGCTCCTCCTCGTGGATAGGGTGTGGTAGGGTCTCAGAAGCTGCTCTCAGAGGCTCCGTCTTAGTGTCTGCAGAGAATAGGATTGTAGCATGCCTAGTTGCTCTGGAACTATGTACTGTACACCACGCTAGTGTTTTCAAACAGAACTAACTTAGTTCCAGGGAATAGCAGTAGCATAGGGCCTTTTTCACTGTGTTCTTTCACAGGACTGAGGGTGTTAAACATACATTTGACTTCCCAGCATATGTTTTCAGACATTATTAACTACGGTATACTACATGTTAACAGAATAACTTCTGCACAGTATTGTTTCTCAGTGCAGAGCATAAAGTATTTATTTTCTTGGCTCTGCACATGTTTTCAAACCAAACAATCTTAGTACCATGGACTCTCAGTTGAATGAAGCATTCTCCCCGAGGTTCTTTCATAATATTAAGTGCATTACACATAAAATTGTCTTTTCAGCAGCAGATTTCAAACATTATTAGCTTTGTTTTCTAGATTTGAAGAGCATGATACTTCCGGAAAGAGTCTTTCAGAGTTGAGTGGAAAGCACTTATTTCCTTAGTCTCACACAGGTTTTCAATCAGCACTTAGTTCCAGGGAATCTCAGTTGGAAGGGGTCTTCTCTGTGTTCTTTCACAGAATGAGTGTATTAAACACATATTTGACTTCGCAGCATGTGTTTTCAAACATTATTAACTACTTTATACTACCTGTTAACAGAATGTTACCTTCCGCACAGTGTTGTTTCCCAGTGTTGTGTGTAAAGCGCAAAATTTTTAGCCTCTACACGTTTTCTTTAAGAACGAACAGTTCCAGGGACCCTCAGTTGAATGGGATATTCTTCACTATGTTCTTTCACAGAATTGAGTGGATTAGACATACATTTGAGTTCCTAGCATGTGTTTTAAATCAATATTAACTTTGTTATTCTAGATGCTAACATAATGACACCTTCTGCAAAGTGATATATCCCAGTTTTCAGTGTATAGCACTTACTTCTGTGGTCTGTGCACGTTTTCAAACAGAACTAACTTAATTTCAGGGACACTCAGTTGAATGGGCTTTCTTCCCTGTGTTCTTTCACAGAATTGAAAGACTTACACATACCTTTGACTTCCCAGTGTGTGTTTTTCTACATAAAATTATCTTCTTCATACTCTGTGTACTGAACCTTCCGCATCGTGTTGTTTCTCAGATATGAGTGTAGAGCACTTATTTGCTTGGTCTGCACACAAGTTTTCAAGCAGAACTTTGTTAACAATAATCTTTGAATGGAATGTATTCATCAGTATTCTTTCACCGAAATGAGTATGATACCCTTATATTTATCCTAAAACCAGGTGTTTTCAAGATTTATTAACTTCTCCATACTAGATGTTAAATGAATAATATCTTCCACATAGTGTTGTTTCTCAGATTTTAGTGTAAATCACTTATTTACTTGGTCTTTGCACATGTTTTCCACTACAAGTCAGTATGTTACACACTTAAGTGGGGAGTTTCTTTCACAGGGAAGAGGATGTTATACTTATATTTTAGTTTCAAGCATGTGTTTCAGACATCATGATGTTTTTCGTACCAGATTTTAACGTAAAGAAAACTCCTGCATAGTGTTTTTCTAAGATTTGTGTGTAAAGCACTTATGTAATTTATTTCCTCACATGTATTCATCATTTCATGTGTCTTGTTGACCATCTGGATGTCCTCTTGGGAGAAGTGTCTATTCAGGTCTTCTGCCCATTTCTTCACTGGATCATTCATTTTTCATGTATGGAGTTTAGTGAGCTCCTTGTAGATTTTGGATACTAACCCTTTATCTGATATGCCATTTGCCACTATCATTTCCCATTCTGTTGTTTGCCTGTTCGTTTTTTTGATTGTTTCCTTTGCCTTGCAGAAGCTTTTTATCTTGACGAGGTCCCAGTAGTTCATTTTTGTTCTTGATTCCCTTGCCTTTGGGGATGTGTCAAGGAAGAAACTGCTGTGATTGAGGTCGAGGAGGCTATTTCCTGCTTTTTCCTCAAGGGTTTTGATGGTTTCCTGTCTCACATTCAGATCCTTTATCCATTTTGAGTTTATTTTTGTGAATGGTGTCGGGAAGTGGTCTAATTTCATTTTTCTACATGTTGCAATCTTCATCAAGGTTGCAACAGCATTCTTCTCAAAGCTAGGGACAAACTACCTTAAAATTCGTATGGAACCACAAAAAACCCCAAATAGCCAAAGTAATATGAAGAAGAAAACCAAAACGGGAGGCATCACAATCCCAGACTTTAGCCTCTACTACAGAGCTGTCATCATCAAGACAGTATGGTATTGGCAGAAAAACAGACACATGGACCAATGGAATAGAATAGAGAACCCAGAACTGGACCCACAAGTATATGGCCAATTAATCTTTGACAAAGCAGGAAAGAGTGTCCATTGGAAAAAAGCCTCTTCAACAGGTGGTGTTGGGAAGGCTGGCCAACAATACATTTTTAAAAGTCATTCACCATAATCAAGTGGGATTTATTCCTGGATTGCAAGGGTGGTTCAATGTTCACAAATCAATGTTATACACTGCATCAATAAGAGAAACGAAAAGACACATATGATCACTAGATGCATAAAAAGCATTTGACAGCTCATGCTCAAAACCTTCAACAAAGTTGGTATGGAAGGAACATACCTCAACATAATAAAGGCCATCTATGAAAACCCACAGTTAACATCATTCTCAAAGGGGGAAAAGTGAAGAGCTTGTCTCCTAAGGTCAGAAACAACACAAGGATGTCTACTCTCCCACTTTTATGCAACATAGTACTGGAAATCCTAGCCACAGCAACCAGACAACAAAAGAAGTGAAAAGCATTCAAATTGACAAGGGAGAAGTAAAACTTTAATTCAGTAAAGGATAC
>NC_043702.1:108754270-108755619 GCF_006229205.1 Suricata suricatta
TTGATCTTCTGTATTGATCTTTCTGTCTTTAAGTTTCTGTTCTCTCTTCCGTGAAAACAATGATCCTTTCTGAAACATGTGATTCCTAAGAAGTTACAATGTAATCATTCAAAGAAAGATGTAATCACCTATTGTATATAAGACACTGTTTCACAGTAAAGTGTGGTCTCTTCTACCATTCATTTTGTCTGTGTTCTTTTCTTATAGATATTTCGCCGACACCAACCCCCTACCCAGAGATCCTTAGACTCTGGTGCGTGGGCTGGTCCCCTGCAGTGGACAACGCTGTGAGATCAAAGAGTGCCAGAGACAGAAGTGTGGGAAACTAGATATCCTCAAGAAGGATAAGCAGGAAGAACATATTAACACTACACCCTGAAGAGGAGGTGAACATAGTTGTGTGCTCTCTGGCCTACAGATGTATTTTATTTATATAGCATGAAACGTATTGGTTGGGAATTATCTCTTTTATATTCTTTTTCTTAGAAGATAATTGGAGGTTTCTGAGTGAGCTGGGGAAAAATTGAAATGTTACTTGCCTCAGTTTCCCTTTTATCCCAAGAAAACTGAAAAAACCATCATATGCTGAATGAATGACAAGATATAAGCTTAAAATCTCCAATGCTGATGGTTTTATTCAGTACTTTCCTAAAAGTGCTGATGCAATACTGCCCCTCCTAACATGGCCTTAATATGTAGTATCCCAAATAAAATCGGTGTGCAGGAAGCATTTAGGTTTCCAACAGGAACACTATTAACAAATGATTCACAAATAGATTGTAGGACTGATGCTGAGATTAGTTCCAAAGTATCAGCGTTATCTTGACTTCTTGAAATGCAATTAGCTGAATTGAAAACATTCTAGGTTGGTATTCATGTAACAATGGAAAAAACAATTATAAGATCCAAGACTATTTGTGAGGTCTGCTATTCTGTCAGGAAGAGTTCTTTAACTCTTTATAAAGACAGAAAAAGGGTTTGTTGAGAATAACTGGTCTTACACTGTAGAAGATAATTGTATTCTGTTTCTTACAAAGATCACGCCATAAAAATGATCAACTATTCCACTCCTTTCTAATATTAGTTTTCTATTCCCTAGGAACTGGAAAAAACTCAAGCAAATATTGTGGTTATCTTAGTTTACATTCTCAGATGTAAAAATATCTGCATAAGTCTGGAAGACTGGAAATGAAAAACACAGCAAGGATCTGTTTTCCAACCAAGAAGGAACTCCCAGGCAAGAGAAAATAGAAGTACAGAAGTTTGGTCAAGTCCAATATATTAGTAGTAGGAAGTATTTTTGCATTGGTCACTTAGATTATCAAGTGGCCCAGCCATCTTCAGCCTGA
>NC_043702.1:108755719-108756881 GCF_006229205.1 Suricata suricatta
CTTGTAGCTCCATGTTGCACCACTTTGCTCAGTCACTGACTGGGGAGCACACTGAGAAGAACTTGACCTCTGTTCAAAAGTTCCTGCAGATCCTATGAAAGCCAATTGCTGGAGACTTTGACATGCTACCATCCTCCTCTCCTTGTGACTGGGTAGCAGGACCTTTGAAGGGGATCTGAACAGCACACCTCTTCGTCTGTCACAGGTACACAAAAAAGGAGCAGAGTTTGGATAATTCAGGAAGAGAAAGCAGAAGAGAGATCATTCTTCTGACTATACATGTCACTTATGTTTCCTGAATCACAACAGTTTGAATTTAAGAACAATATGATAAAAACATATATCTTGGTCCAGATCACTTGAGATAATGTGTTACTCAGTTAAGAGTAGCATCTATGCCATTGTTACGCATTGCCCAGAAACTGCCCCAATGACGTTGCCAAGTAGCCCAGAACTTGATATTTAGTCAGAGCTTCTATTCCGGAGAGTGGAAGGCATTGAATCCAGCTCTTTCTTATTATCCACACCACCAATGCAGCTAATGTAAGGACAAAGGTCTGAACCAAACTGACCCCATGACAGGCTTCAATTTTCCCCTCTGACCTTGGAGGCCCTAATGTTGGTTTCTCAGAATCATTAGACAATAAAAGGGCACACTTTGTCCAAGGCAGGAGGGACCACCCTTGTAACACCCAATCATGAAAGGCCAGCTAACTCCCTTAACATTTCTAAGGGCAGGCCTAGGAATAGAGGGTATAGGTAATCACTTATTGCTTAAGGTTAGTTACACCCTACGTGGGGGTCCTGGGTCCACTCTGTAATTGGTTAATTACAGATTAATTAATTTTGGGTCCCACCAAAAGTAACACACACTCTGGGCAAAGTGTATGGTTAAAGTTACTGCCCATAATGTTATGCAATAATGATTGGATCACTGTACCTGTGTCGCAATTTCTTGTAACTCCCCCTTTGCAAAACCCATAAAGGTCCTACCCCACTTTTGTTCGGGGCTCTCGGCATAGATCCACTGGGCTGATTAAGTGTGTGAGCCCGAGTTTAGGCCTGGCCAACCTAAGCCCGTAATAAAGCCCTTTGCTTTTGCATGCATGACTCAGTCTTCCTGGTGGTCTCTGGTTTTTGGGGAGGATATTGAAATCTGGGC
>NC_043702.1:108757381-108769507 GCF_006229205.1 Suricata suricatta
ACCAGTCTACACCTTGCTGTCTCATTTTCTTAATAGTGTTTTTTACAGAGCAGAAGTTTTTTAATTCAATGCAATCCAGCTTACCAGTTTCTTCTTTCCTTGATTATGCCTTCAGTGTTATACCTAAAAACTCATTGCCAAACCCGGTGCAATTATAGTTTTATATTTTACACTTGAGTCTATGACCCATTTTTAGTTATTTTTTGTCAAAGATGGAAGGCCCATGTCTAGATTAATTTGTGTGTGTGTGTGTGTGTGTGTGTGTCCAGTTATTCTAGAATTATTTATGGAAAAGACTATCCTTTCTCTATTGCATTAACTTTTGCTCCTTTGTCAAAGACTATATTTATGTGAGTTTATTTCTAGGCTTCATAAGGCTCTCTATTCTGTTCCATGATTGATTTTTTTTTTTTTTACAAATACCACACTGTTTTAATTATTGTGGGTAAATAATACTATAGATAAATATATTAACTATACGGTCCTGAAAAGTAGCCATAATTTGAAAAGTAGCTATAGAGTCTTAAAGTTGGTTAGTTTTGGGCCTCCAAATGTATTCCTTTTCTTTAATATTGTGTTGGCTAATCCAGGTCTTTTGTCTTTCCATATAAACTTTAGACCCTGTTCATATACCTTTCCATATGAACTTTAGAATCAGAAACAATTTAGAATCAGAACACAAGGTAATCTACTGGGATTTTTATTGAAATGGCATAGAATCAATATATCAAGTTGGGAAGAACTTAATTTTAACAATACTGAGCTTTCATATTCATAAGTATGGACTATCTTTTCATTTATTTAGCTTTTCTTTTATTTTTATCAAAACATTATAGTTTTCCTCATCTAGATCTTGTACATATTTGTACATATTTGTTAGACTTATACCTAAATTAGGTATAAATTTAGATAATTAATTAGGTACTAATATAAATGGTGTTCGTATTTTTTTTTAATTTGGGAGAGAGAGAGAGAGAGAGAGAGAGAGAGAGAGAGAGAGAGAGAGAGTGTGTGTGTGTGTGTGTGTGTGTATGCGAGTCAGGGAGAGGGACAGATGGAGATAGAGAATCTCAAGCAGGCTCCATGCTTAGCTGGGAACCTGATGTAGGGCTCAATCTCATGACCAAAATCAAGAATCTAGTCCTCAACCCCTTGAGCCACCCAGGCACCCTTGATGGTTGTATTTTTAATAAAAATTCCACTTGCTCATTGCTGGTATATAGGAAAGCAATTGACACTTACATATTACTTCATATCCTGAAACTTGCTATAATTGTTTACTAGGACTAGGAGATGATGATGATGATGATGACGATGACGACAACGACGATGATATTGATTACTGATTCTTTGATATTTTTCTATATATACAATTACGTTATCTGTTGGCAAAGTCAGTTTTATTTCTTCCTTCTGAATCTCTATACATTTCTTTTCTTTTTTTAATTTATTTTTTAATTTTTTCTCATTGGATGCACATTTTATTTTTTTAATTAAAAAAATTTACATCCAAGTTAGTTAACATATAGTGCACCAATGATTTCAAGAGTAGATTCCTTAATGCCCCTTACCAATTTAGGCCATCACCTCTCCCACAACCCCTCCAGTAACCCTCTGTTTGTTCTCCATATTTAAGAATCTTTTATGTTTTTGTCCTCCTTCCTGGTTTTATATTATTTTTGCTTCCCTTCCCTTTTATATATTAAATTCTATGAATGAAGTCATATGATATTTGACTTTCTCTGACTAATTTCGATTAGCACAATACCTTCTAGTTCCATTCATTTGTCAATGAACATATGGGCTCTTTCCAGACTTTGGCTATTGTTGATAGTGCTGCTATAAACATTGAGGTGCTTGTGTCCCTCTGAAAAAGCATACCTTTATCCCTTGGATAAATACCTAGTGGGGCAATTGCTGGGTTATAGGAGAGTTCTATTGTTAATTTTTTGAGAAACCTCCACACTGTTTTCCAGAGCTGCTGCACCGGTTTACATTCCCACCAACAGTGTAGGAGGGTGCCCGTCTCTCCACACCCTTGTCAGCATCTATAGTCTCCTGATTTGTTCATTTTAGCCACTCTGACCGTGGTTTGACTTGTATTTCCCTGATGATGAGTGAACCTGAGCATCGTTTCATGTGTATGTTGGTCATCTGGATATCCTCTTCGGAGAAGTGTCTGTTCAGGTCTTCTGCCCATTTCTTCACTGGATTATTTGTTTTTCGGGTGTGGAGTCTGGTGAGTTCCTTATAGATTTTGGATACTAGCACTTTATCTGATATGTCATTTGCAACTATCTTTCCCATTCTTTTGGTTGCCTATTATTTTCTTGATTGTTTCCCTTGCAGTGCAGAAGGGTTTTTTTTGTTTGTTTGTTTGTTTGTTTGTTTTTGATAAGGTCCCAATAGTTCATTTTTACTCTTGATTCCCTTGCCTTTGGGGATGTGTTTAGTAGGAAATTGCTGCAGTTGAGATCAAGGAGGTTGTTTCCTGATTTCTCCTCTAGGGTTTTGTTGGTCTCACATTCAGGTTCTTTATCAATTTTGAGTTTATTTTTCTGTGTGGTGTAAGAAAGTGGTCTAGTTTCATTCTTTTGCATGTTGCTGTCCACCTCTCCCAGCACCACCTGTTAAAGAGGCTGTCTTTTTTCTATTGGATACTCTTTTCTGCTTTGTCAAAGATTAATTGGCCATACATTTGTGGATCCAGTTCTGGGTTCTCTATTCTATTCTATTGGTCTATATGCCTGTTTTTTTGCCAATACCATACTGTCTTGATGATGACAGCTTTGTAGTAGAGGCTAAAGTCTGGGATTGTGATGCCTCCCATTTGGCTTTCTTCTTCAATATTACTTTGGCTATTTGAGGTCTTTTGTGGTTCCATACAAATTTTAGGATAGTTTGTTCTAGCTTTGAGAAGAATGCTGGTGCAATTTTGACTGGGAATGCATTGAATGTGTAGATTGCTTTGGGTAGTAATGACATTTTAACAATGTTTATTCTTCTAGTCCATGAGCATGAAATGTTTTTCCATTTCTTTGTGTCTTCTTCAATTTCCTTCATAAGTTTTCTATAGTTTTCATCAACAATCTTTTACATTGTTGGTTAGGATTATTCCTAAGTATTTTTTGCTTTTTTCATGCAATTGCATTCACTATCAGTTTCTTGGTTTCTCTTTCTGTTGCTTCATTATTGGTGTATAAAAATGCAACACATCTCTGTCCATTGATTTTGTACCCTGAGACTTTGCTGAATTAATTGATCAGTTCTAGTTCTTGTTCATTTATGGTGCTTATATCTGTTTTGATAAATTCTTTAGCTGTCACTTCTTCCTGAAATTTCTTTAGTGGAAAGTTCTCAGTTTCATCATTTTGGCTAGTGTTCTGTCTCTTGTAAGTTTTAAAGGTTTGCTATGTGCTCTGCACCTATAATTTGGATTTATTTTTCTATTCACCTTCTAACTTCTTTTAGTTTTATTTATTTTGAGAGACATGGAGATAAGGAGGAGGGGCAGGGAGAATCAGAGAGAGAGAATCCCAAACAGGCTCTGCACTGTCAGTGTAGAACCTGATGCAAGGCTCAATTTCACAAATCATGAAATGATGACCTGTGCCAAAACCAAGAGTCATATATTTAACCATCTGAGCCACTCAGGTGCCCCAGCACCTTCTAATTTCTTTAAAAATATGTTTAATGTATTAGTGTCAGGCTTTCCCCCCCTATTATCATCCAGTTCAAAATATTATCTGATTTCAATTGGTATTCTTTTTCTAATTCATGGGTTATTGTTACTTAATTTCTAAATATATAGAAATCAACTTTTGTCGATTTCTAGCTTAAGTGCATTGGATCAAAGAATGAACATGGAATTATTTCAGTCTTTTGAACTGTGTAATCATTAACTTTTGTAGAAGTTAGACACTGTCTTTATTTTTTAAATATTTGACCAACACTTACAATACATATGTTTAACTTACCAAATTACAATGAATCAATTCCTTTTTCTTCCTCATGGATAATACAATGATCTCAGAACATATGAACCTTATAATTTTACTGACTTCTTTTATATTGTTGTTCTGTATTTAACTTCTGTTTTTTTAATCCTACTGGATGTTATTATTTTATGTAGTTCATGTGCATTTTTATTTACCTGCTTGGTTACTACTTTCTTTGACTTCCTTCTTTTGTCCACCTAGGATTTCTCTCCTTCTGTCTGAAACTCATCCTTAGATGTTCTGAGTTTTCTCAGCCTTTTGTTTTCTTAAATTGTACTTATTGAAAAGTCTTTTTACTGGAAATGTGTTATTCTAGTTGGGCATCTATTTTCTTTCAGAATATTGAAGATATTCTTCCAATCTATTCTGAATACTGTTGTTGCTCTTATAAATCTAACTCTTTGCAGTTAGTAATTATTTCCCCTCTTGCAACTTTTAAGATATTTCTCCCCCCCCCATCTTATTTGGAATGTTTTGGTTTCACTCTAGTTTGTCTATGAGTGGATTTCTCTTTTTATTTATTGAACTTCAGATTTTTTTGGACTTCTTAAATGTATAAATGGGTGTCATCAGTTCTACAAAATTTTCAGCCATTAATTAATTCTTCAAATATTGCATCTTTGCCATCTTCTTTCCCCATCCATTTGGAACTCAGTTTGAAATTGCTACACCTTCACACTTTATTCATGTCTCCTAACTCTTTTCTGAAATTTCCATCATGTTATCTCTCTGTGCCATTTTGTTAATTTATTTTTACCTATCTTCTTACTCCCTAAAATTATCTCTAGCTATATCTAATTTGCTACTAAAGCTGTTAAGTTTTTAATCCTTGTATCATAGTTTACTTTCAAAGGGTTTTGATTTCTAGAAGTTAATATCTAGTTTCCTGTTCCCTATATGTACTTAAGTTTGTCTCTGTTTCTTTTTTTTTTAATGTTTTATTTAGTTTTGATACCAAGAGAGACAGAGCATGAGAGGGGGAGGGGCAGAGAGAGAAGGAGACACAGAACCAGAAGCAGGCTCCAGGCTCTGAGCTAGCTGCCAGCACAGAGCCCGATGCGGGGCTCGAACTCACGAACATGAGATCTGACTTGAGCCGAAGTCGGAGGTGTAACTGACTGAGCTACCCAGGTACCCCTGTCTCTGTTTCTTTAAACATAACAAATATGCTTGTTTCACCTTCAGGCACTTAGCATTTGTTGTCTTTTTTAGTCCTCAAGATTCTGCTGTGAAGCTTCATTATGTTTATAATAGAGATAAAAACACAGAGACATTTGTCTCAAGGTCCACTAGTTCCTTTTCTAAGCTTCTAGCTGATGGTCTGAGAAATTGCTCTGAGCCAGAGAGAAGTCTTGGATTTGATCCCTGCTAGGGATCTACAGAGAGATTGCCTCTGCCTGATGGAGCCTCTCCCAAACTATACAAAAGAGGCAGGATAATTGAGCATGGAATAAGGTTTTATGGAACATGATTCACTGTGAGCTTGCTGAGGGCAGGGACTGTATCTGTTGCATCACTACAGTGCTTAGGATAAGACTTATAAATATTTGGTTATCGCATACTCAGTGTTCTGGGTACAAAGCTAGGATGCAAATATATGTATAAGAATTAATTAATAACTAAAATATCAATATAATTAAAATAGACTCATTTGAACTCTATTTGTCTGTTGAGCATTTATTAATATCTGGCTATAAATATCTAGATTGGAGCTTGGCAAGTTCTTTCTATGAAGGGGAAATAATAAGTATCTTAGACTTTGCTGTCTATATGGTGTATTTCACATCTACTCAGCTCTAGCGTTATAACCTGTATTAGTCTGATATGGCTGCCATAACAACAAAATATCAGACTTGGTGGCTTAAACAACAGAAATTTGTTTTCACATAATTTTGGAACCTGGAAGTTCAAGATCAGGATGCCATCATGGTTGGTTTCTGGTGAGAACTCTTCCTAGCTTGCAAATGACCACTTTCTTGTTATGTCCTCATGTAGCCTTTCCTCTGTGTGTGTGTGCAGAGGGAGAGAGAGATTTCTTTTTATAAGGATATCATTGCAATTAGATGGGCTCCCCATTATGACCTCCTTTAATCTTAATTAGCTCCTTAAAGGCCCTTTATCATACTACAGTAGGCTCAGTAGCTCAGGGGTTAGAGCACTGGTCTCGTATCATACTACAGTTACATTGGGGGTTTTCACTTCAACATATGAATTTGGTAGTGGAGGGGACACAGTTCTGTCCATAACAGGGCCTAAAACAGCCCCAAACAATACATAAATGAATGGGTAAGGCTGTTTTCTAATAAAACCTTATTTACAGAAGCAAGTGGCGAGCTGATTTGGTTCATGGACTACATTTTGCCAATTCCTTATCTAGATATATAAAGATGATGTAAATGTGACAAAACTTATTTGAAATCATGTTTCTTCAGGGCACTCACTCTTAGCTTTAGTGGCTCTTAACATTGAGAAAAAAGAGCACAACATCTGGGACAGAGTCCTAGGGTCAGATGCTTTGTCCCCATGGACCAGCTGGGTGTTCTAACCTTAGCCTTCCCTACAGAGGAGCGTAATTTATCAAAAGCACCTAAGTGCTTATAGTAAGTAGGTTCTGAACAAATTCTATTTCGTTGCCCTTTTATTTCTTATAGAATAAGGTACAAAATTTTAGTTTAAATGGCAGTTGGTGCAATGTATATAAGTGAAACAATCTGTATCGTTCCAAATTCACGCATTCATTCAAGTATTTTGTAACAGCTCTTTGTATGTAAGACAGACTAAGACAGATAAAATCTTGACCCCTCCTGGTGCATGCTAACAAGATATGGCTCTTGCTAAAATTATAGCACCATTGAAGAAAGCCCATAAGTCCTTGTTGTGCTTCTTTCATAAGACTCTTCTACTCATTTGTATTTATATCTGCTTTTTGGGAGGTGTCTGCAATCAGACATTTCATCTGAATGAATAGATTTTCTTGGTTGCTTCCTATTCTGTGCAATAAACGTGGGCCTGCTAAGTCTAGCAGGTCAGTAAGACCTATGAGGACTTTAGGATTATAAGGAAAAATGGGTCTTCATTTGGGGTAAAAAGCTCTTTGGATCAACAAAGAAGGAAAAGTAGCAAGATCAGCCTCATTGCTTCTTGTGAGGTCCTCTTGTAACACTCCTTTCCTGATTTTGGCCTTCTTGTGGGTTGCATGTACAACTGCTGGTTTCAGTAACAAACCTGGGGCCATGCTAGTGGATGAGAGGGCCTAAAAACTGGCTCACTAGGATGAGAAGACAACTCTTAAAGGGGAAGCTGCCAACGCTGTTATTGAAAAAATGTTTCTGAGAAGACAGTGGTGTGAATGACTCCCTGTAGGTGGCTCCAGTACACTATGACAGGAGACAGCACAGCCAATCAGCCACTGTCATCCAGCAGGCATTAACTGGGCACTCCTTTGGCATCTGGCCCTATACAGGCGTGGGATAAATGGGTGGATGAGACATAGAAATAAAGTCATTGGAATATAGTGGGTCAATGAAGAGCTGCATTTTCATCCTACCTTTGCCCTCTACTATTACCTCATATTTTTTAAGCAAGTCATTTTTCCAGGCTTTACTAAGCCTGTACCCCAAATATAAGTTGAAAGTTATTGACTATAGCCTCTTCTAGACCATCCCTCTCAGAAGAAAATTGAAGCTGGGGACCTCTAAACTTTGCCTAGCAGCAAACAGCTCACTAGTGGTAGACTGAGGACTAGAATCAGCAGAAAGGTCAGCTCTTTACCACCAACCATGAGCAACAGTAGACCCCCACACTGCAATGCACATCTGTCCACAGGTTCTCCTCCTAAACTTCTAGCCTCCTCTCTCCTCTTCAGGGCCTGTTCAGATCCTGCTGCCTTCAATAGCCCTCCTAAAACCCACCTCATCCAGGGAGTTTTCTGTCGCCACTGGACTTGCCTCTGAGGTCCATGCATAGGCACTACCTTCCCTGCCTTCATTCTCAATATCTGAAAGTCTGTGTCTTACATGACTCCCAGAGTGCATGTTCTTCACCCAAACATTTCTTTCTTATTTAAAGGCAGTAACTTGTTGGTTAAGGCTAGAGCACTGAGCAAAGCATCCAAAACCCTTTGCATCCTGCTCCTGTCTACCAGTTGAGACTTATCATCACTTTTTTTCTGGCCATTCCCAGTAAATGTTCCAGTTGTGCTAAATGACTCTATTTCATGGCATGTTTTCTCTTACAAGTGTATCCTTAACAACAGATTTCCTGTCTGATGTGCCTTCCTATTTCTATCAGCTGAATTTCAACTCATCTTTCAAAGTTTAGCACATACATTCTTCCTTCAGAATGCTGCTCCTGTCTACGTTGGCTGACTTACCTGGGAGGTCCCACCAAACTTTTGCGTTGGGCAATCTAGTACTCATCACTGGCCTTATAATTGTCTGCCTTCTTTGCTTCAACTTCTGTGCTGACTTCCCTAAGGTTCAACCCAGAGTCTTTTATCTTTATATCTTCATTAGCTAGCATGGAACCTGGCACAGCGTAGGTATCCAACAAATTAATGTTTGGATAAATCATTGAATTGTGGAGAATGAATATATTCTACCTGATTATAAAACTGTCCTGCACTGTTTTTGTAATAATTCACCTTGTGCCAGCCTTGACTCTCTTCTGCTTTGTTCTGGCTGGCCTTACAGCCTGGCATAGTACAAGGAACAGAGCCTGGCCTCAGGAACTAGGGTGTTGAATTGGGTTGAGCTGTTCAGTCTTCCATAGCAGTCAATGTAGTCTCAGCAGGGTGGAGAGACATATTCTCCTCCCTGCTTTGCCTCAGGACTCAGTCCCACGGAGCCAGAGGGTGGAGCTCAGGAAGGAAAACCTGTGCTTCCGTTTTTTATCCATCAGGTATTGTGGCCCCACCTGGTGAATCAGCCCAACCAGAATGGGCCTAGGGAAGCACGTGTTGGCATTGCAGATACCCAGAGACTCTTTCCAAACTTCATGAGACCTCCCTCCCTGCCCAGTCCAGGCATGTTCCCCAGTTCTCTACAGAAGGCGCTTTGCTGGTGAAGGCCACACCTTGGTTTACTTGTATTCCGGGACAGCTGGACCTAACAGGTAAGAAAGGCCACAAGTACTTCTAAGAGGGAAGACTAGTCTTGTGTCTGGAAAGGGGCTTTTTGAGACATTTGGATGGGAGAGTAAATTCAGAGTTTAGATGGTCCTGTTACCATTCTAAGAACTCTGCAGCCTGCTCTGCCCTGCCCCGCTGTGCCTGGACGTGAAAGATGTGCCCACCCACAGCCCACTGAGGCCATGATGGGGCACAGATAGACCCTGTACTACTACACCTGGTCATTGAATATAATTTCAGAATTTTGAAACTGTGTGTTACAAACTGGATATATGTGTCAATTTGTTATGGATGTGATTGTTTTCTGTAAAAATTGCTTTTTAAACTAAATTGAATTTTAAGTCAGTTACATAGAAACACTGAAATTACCATAAGGATGTTATCTACATGCTTACTCATGCTCGTTGTTTCACCCACTGCCCACCCAGAACTGTTGCTTGATTTCTATACCTACAGTGAGTGGTCAGGAAGGCCTTATACACTCCTGGTATGATCTCTACAGAAGTGAGATCTGAGATTTTATGAGGAAGACAAAGGGGTGTTTAATGAATTCTGAACCCCTGGATTGCAAACTAAATTTAGGAGTGGATATCAGTCCTTTTTCATTGAAGAACCACTGAGGAACCACCTGCAGAGGAAGCAGGCGGACAGTGTGGTGACGGTTGTGGTCCTGACCCCCAGAAGTCACTTCTGAGAGAAGGGCTGGGAGTCCTAGGATTGAGAGGGGATTCTACTGTCATTTCATATCCTTCTGATTTATTGCTTTGTTTGCCTAATGAACCATGTATTGCCTTTCTAATTTTTAGGAAAAAAATCACTTTTTTCTGGAGGGGAAGAACTGGTGAAACTCTTTAACAATTTCATCCAGTCCAAATTTTGCTGCTCCTTCCAAGGTCCTAATCTGTGGCTCCCTGTATAGCCTACCCTGTCCCATGGTGTCAGGTTAGCTAGATTACATCCTCTTGAGCAGATTAACCTTTGTTTCTGTGTATGCAATTATTCAAAGTACCTCCCCCCACCCCCCTATCATGCCCATTAGCTTCCTCTGTGGTTCTTTCCCTGGGTATCCTAAAGATCACAGCATGGATTTTTAAAATTAGCTTTATTGAGTTATAATTTATATAAATAGAACTCACCACTTTTAATTGAATGTACAGTTCAATGAATTTTAACAAATGTGTACAACTGCATAATTATCCGTATAATCATCATATAGAACCTTTCTATTCCCTGAAAAGGTTCTGCTCTGGCCCTACCTAGTAAATCCCCTTCCCACACGGAGAGTATCCCTTTCTTCTAGACTTTCACATAAATGGTAAGATAGATAGCCTTTGGTGTCTGGCTTCTTTTACTTAGAACACTTATAAGATTTAACCATGTTGCTTTGAGTGTGAAAAGTCCATTTCCTTATCGTGGCTAAGTAGTGTTCCATGATGTTACTTTGTGTTTACCATACACCATTTGGTAGACATTTGGATTGCTGCGAGCTTGGCTATTATGAATAAGTCTATTGTGAATATTTGCTTACAAATCTTTGGGTGGATATGTGCTTCAATTGTTTTTGCAGTGAAAACATAGGAGTTGAATTGCCAGTTGCATCGTAAGTGTATGTTTAACTTTATAAGACACTGCCAAGCTCTTTCCCAGTGGCAGTGTGTAAGAAATGTGGTTTTAATTTACATTTCCCTAACGACTAAGGATGTTGGGCACCATTTCACATACTCATTTGCTGTCTGCAGAATTTCCTTGATGTAGTGTCAGTTTAAATTTTTTGCCCATTTTTTACTGGGCTGCTTGTCTTATCACTGAACTATAAGTGCTAAAAATAGTCTGTATACAATGCTTGTCAGGTGTATATTTTTCAAATATTTTCTCCCAGTCTGTGGCTTACCTTTTCATCTCTTTTACAGTAATTATTAAACAGCAAATTTTAAATTTGGATGAAGTTTTGTTTTCACTTTCTTTGCATGTATGAGCTTTTTACATCCTATTTGCTTAATACAAGATGAAAAAGATTTTCTTTCATTTATTATTATTTTTTAATTTTTTAATTTTTATTTGTTTTTGAGAGAGATAGAGTGTGAGCAAGGGTAGGGGGGCAGGCAGAGAGAGACAGAGACACAGAATCCTAAGCAGGCTCCAGGCTCTGAACTGTCAGCACAGAGTCTGATGTGGGGCTTGAACTTATAAGTCGTGAGATCATGACCTGAGCTGAAGTTGGACGCTTAACTGACTGATCCACCCAGGTGCCCCATAGTACCATTTATTTAAAAGACTAATATACTTTTTACAGTAAATTATAGGGTTTGGTTTTTATATCGTCATTTTTATTTGTTTTTAATCTAAGGTACTAGAAAAATATGGCACCTCATATGTTTGTTAATAAATGACCTTTTCTTCTTTCTCTTTTTCTGGAATACTTGAAATGGCATAATCTTATAATTTCTTATGTTACACGGAGCCTCCCATGCTGGTGAATGGGAGAGATTTTATGTGGAGTAGACAGGGAGAGCCTCCTATTTGTTGGGGTCCAAGCAGAAACATTCTCCTGGCAGCAGTGACTCAGGACCATTACAATACTTAACTATACAGGGCCTATAGCAAGTGGGCAGTATGTGCATATGGGAAGGCAACTACCATTCATTGAGCACATACTATCTTTTAGGTACCTAATTTAAGTCTTACTATCACAGGATGAGGTGAGAATGGCTTTCCCATTTTGCAGATAGCAAATACAAGGCTCAGAGAGGATGGTTAACTGATCCACAGGAAACACACATCAGAGCTTGGATGTGAACACCTTTTCTTTCTATTACACTGCTTCTACCAATACTGGAAATTTTCTCATTTTTTTCTGTATTAAATGTGTTCATGTTCTCCAAAGAAACAGGATCAACAGGATATGTAGAAATGTATATAAGAGGAGATTCATTATAGGAATTGGCACCTCCAGTTATGGAGGTTGAGAAGTACCAGATCTTTCATCTGCAAGTTGGAGAA
>NC_043702.1:108769607-108773563 GCF_006229205.1 Suricata suricatta
TAATCAAGGAGGCCAAAGGTGTATACACTGAAAACTGTCAAATGTTGCTGGCAGAAATTACCAAAGACAAAAATAAATGGAAATACATTCTCTGTTCATGGACTGGAAGACTGAATATTCTAAGTGACAGTAATACCCAAAGAGATCTATTCATTCAGTGCAATCTATCCCTATCAAAATCCCAATGACATTTTTTGCAGAAATATAAAAAACCATTCTGAAATTCATATGGAATCTCAAGCAACACTAAAGGGCAAAAATAATTTTGAAGAGGAAGAATAAAGTTAGAGAAGAAAACCACAGGAGTAAATCTTTGTATTTTGGGCTAGGCAGCAGTTTCATAAATAAAGCATCAAAAGCAGAAGTGACAAAAGAAACATACAAATTTAGTTTACTCCAGGGAAAAACTTTTGTGTTGCAAACACAAAAATATCATCAAAAAAGTTAAAGGTACACAGAGTGGGAAAGAATATTTGTAAATCATTTATCTTATAAGGGATTTATATCCAGGACATATATATAAACAATCCAATTATACACACACACACACACACACACACACACACATTTATATATTTATATTTATACAAATTTATATATACAAGCCTTACAATTCAATAATAAAACCACAGCCCAAGTGTAAAACTATGGAAAATTTGTGAATAGGTTTTTCTCCAAAGAGGCTGTACAAGTGGCCAATAACACATCTAAATTTGGTCAGCATCATTAGTCATTAGAAAATGCAAGTGTCATGCTAAGCGAAATAAGTCAGGCAGAGAAGGACAGATACCATATGTTTGCATTCATAGGTCTAACAGGAGAAACCTAACAGAGGACCATAGGGAGGGGAAGGGGGAAAGAGAGTTGGGGAGAGAGAGCGACACAAATCATGAGAGACTATCGAATATTGAAAACGAACCAGGGGCTAGAGGGGGAGGGGGAGAGGGAGAGGGTGATGGTCACAGAGCGGGGGGCATTTATGGGGAGAAGCACTGGGTGTTAAATGGAAACCAATTTGACAATAAACTATTATGAAAAAAAGAAATCATAAGAGATACCACTCACACCCACTAGCATGGCTGTAATAAAAAATATAGACACACAAAAAAAGTGTTGGTAAGGATCTGGAGAAATTGGAAGCCTAATACATTCCTAATAGGAGAGTAAAATGGTGGAACCACTTTGGAAAACAGGCAGGTTTTCAAAATTTTAAACATAGAATTGCCACATGATCCAGCAATTCCATTCCTATGCATTTATCTAAGAGAAATGAAAGCAAACATCCACTCAAAGTCTTGTACATGAATGCACAAAGCAACTTCATTTGCAATAGTCAAAAACTGTGAACAACTCAAATGTCCATCAGCAGTCAAGAGGATAAACTGTGGCATGTCTACACAATGGAGTACTGCTCAGCAACAAATGAATGAATTATTGATACATACAACATAGACAAATCTCAAAATAATTAAAGCTAGTGACAGGAGCCCGTCACAAAGACAACATGATGTACAATCACAGTTATAGGAACTATCCAGAATCGGCAAGTATAAAAACAGAATGTAGGGTGGGGTTGAGAGTATCTTTTGGGATGTGTAATAGAGAGGGAATGCTAATGGGATCTCTTTTGGGGGGAAAACATTCTCAAAGTAGATTGTGGTAATGGTTGTACAACTTTATGAGTTGAATTTTAAAAATCCAATTGTCTACTTTAAATGGGTAATTTATATGCTATGTAAATTATACCTTAATAAAAATTTTAAAGTTGGGAAAGTATAAGTGATAGCAGCTGTTTTTTTTATTTTTTTAATTTATAATAGTTTATTGTCAAATTGGTTTCCATATAACACCCAGTGCTTCTCCCCAAAGTGCCCCCCTCCATGGCCATCACCCCTCCCCCCCTTCAGTCCTCGGTTCGTTTTCAGTATTCAATGGTCTCTCATGGTTTGTGTCCCTCGCTCTCCCCAACTCTCTTTCCACCTTCCCCTCCCTATGGACCTCTGTTAGGTTTGTCCTGTTAGACCAATGAGTGCAAATATATGGTATCTGTCCTTCTCTGCCTGACTTATTTCGCTTAGCATGACACCCATGAAGTCCATCCACTTTGCTACAAATGGCCAGATTTCATTCTTTCTCATTGCCATTATAGTACTCCATTGTATATATATACCACATCTTCTTGACGCCTTCATCAGGTGATGGACATTTAGGCTTTTTCCATGTTTTTGCTATTGTAGAAAGTGCCGCTATGAACATTGGGGTACATGTGCTCCTATGCATCAGCACTTCTGTATCTTTTGGGTAAATCCCTAGCAGTGCTATTGCTGGGTCATAGGGGAATTCTATTGGTAGTTTTTTGAGGAACCTCCATACTGTTTTCCAGAGCAGCTAGACCAGTTTACATTGCCACCAACAGTGTAGGAGGGTGCCCGTTTCTTCACATCCTCGCCAGCATCTATAGTCTCCTAATATGTTAACGTTAGCCACTCTGACCGGTGTGAGGAGGTATTTCAGTGTGGTTTTGATTTGTATTTTATTGATGATGAGTGACGCTGAACATAATTTCATGTGCCTGTAGGCCATCTGGATGTCTTCTTTGGAGAACTGTCTGTTCATGTCTTCTGCCCATTTCTTCACTGGATTATTCATTTTTCGGGTATGGAGTTTAGTGAGGTCCTTATAGATTTTGGATACTAGCCCTTTATCTGATATTCCATTTGCGACTATCTTTTCCGATTCTGTCGGGTGCCTGCTAGTTTTTTTGATTGTTTCCTTTGCATTACAGAAGTTTTTATCTTGATGAGATCCCAATGGTTCATTTTTCTTCTTGATTTCCTTGGTCCTGGAGATGTGTCAAGGAGGAAATTGCTGCGATTGAGGTCGAGGAGGCTATTTGCTGCTTTCTCCTCAAGGGTTTTGATGGTTTCTTGTCTCACATTCAGGTCCTTCAGCCAATTTGAGTTTATTTTTGTGAATGGTGTAAGAAAGTGGTCTAATGTCATTCTACATGTTGCTGTCCAGATCTCCCAACACCACCTGTTGAAGAGGCTGTCTTTTTTCCATTGGATACTCTTTCCTGTTTTGTCAAAGATTAATTGGCCATACACTTTTGGGTCCAGTTCTGGGCTCTCTATTCTATTCCATTGGTCCATGTGTCTGTTTTTATGTGAATACCATACTGTCTTGATGATGACAGCTTTAGTAGAGGCTGAAGTCTGGGATTGTGATGCCTCCCGTCTTGGTTTTCTTCTTCAATATTACTTTGGCTATTCAGGGTTTTTTGTGGTTCCATACGAATTTTAAGATAGTTTGTTGTAGCTTTGAGAAGAATGTTGCTACAACTTTGATGGGGATTGCATTGAATGTGTAAATTGCTTTGGGTAATAATGACATTTTAACAATGTTTATTCTTCCGATCCATGACCATGGAATGTTTTTCCATTTCTTTGTGTCTTCTTCAGTTTCCTTCATAGGTCTTCTATAGTTTTCGGTATACAGGTCTTTTACATCTTTGGTAAAAGATCTTTGGTTTATTCCCAGGTATTTTTTGATTTTTCTTGTAATTGTGAATGGGGTCGGTTTCTTGATTTCTCTTTCTGTTGCTTCATTTTTGGTGTATAAGAATGCAACCGATTTCTGTACATTGATTTTGTACCCTGAAACTTCACGCAATTCATGGATCAGTTCTAGAAGACTTCTGGTGGAGTCGATTGGGTTTTCTATGTAAAGTATCAGGTCATCTGTGAAAAGTGAAAGTTTGACTTCTTTGCTGATTCTGATGCCTTTTATTTCCTTTTGTTGTCTGATTGCTGACGCTAGGACTTCCAACACTATGTTAAACAACAGTGGTGAGAGTGGACACCCCTGTCGTGTCCCTGATTTCAGGGGGAAAGCTCTCAGTATTTCCCCATTGAGGATAACATTGGCTGTGGGATTTTCATAAATGGCCTTCATGA
>NC_043702.1:108773663-108783312 GCF_006229205.1 Suricata suricatta
TCTTTTGTTAATGTGATGTATCACATTGATAGATTTGGGAATATTGAACCAGCCCTGTAACCCAGGAATGAATCCCACTTGATCATAATGGATAACTCTTTTTATATGCTGTTGAATTCGATTTGCCAGTATCTTGTTGAGTATTTTTGCATCCATATTCATTAAGGATATTGGCCTCTAGTTCTCTTTTTTTGTTGGGTCTCTGTCTGGCTTAGGAATCAAAGTGATATGTGTTTCTTAGAATGAGTCTGGAAGTCTTCCTTCCATTTCTATTTTTGGAATAATTTGAGAAGGATCAGTGTTAACTCTGCTTTAAATGTCTGATAGAATTCAGACATTCCCATCATGTCTGATGGGAATCCATCTAGCCCTGGGCTTTTAATCATTGGGAGATTTTTGATAACTGATTTGATTTCTTCACTGATAATGGGTCTGTTCAGATTTTCTATTTCTTCCCATTTATATTTTGGTAGTGGATGTGCATTTAGGAATGTGTCCATTTCTTCTAGATTGTCCACCTTGTTGGCATATAGTTTTTCATAGTAATCTCTGATGGTTGCTTGTATTTCTGAGGGATCTGTTGTAATAGATCCATTTTCCTTCATGATTTTTGTCTATTTGAGTGTTCTCTCTTTTGTTTCTGAGGACCCTAGTTAGAAGTTTATCAATTTTGTTTGTTTTTTCAAAAAACCAACTCTTGGTTTCATCTATCTGTTCAATTGTTTTTGTGGATTCTATCTTGTTTAATTCTGCCCTGATCTTTATTATTTCTCTTCTTTTGCTGGGTTTGGGGTACTATTGCTGCTCCCTTTCTAGTTTCCTTAGGTGCTTTGTTAGTTTTTGAGTTTGCGCTTTTTCTGGTTTGTTGAAGTAGGTCTGGATTGCAATGAACTTTCCTCTTAGGACTGCCTTTGCTGCATCCCAGAGAGTTTGGATTGTTGTATTCTCATTTTCATTTCTTTCCATATATTTTTTAATTTCCTCTCCAACTGCCTGGTTCGCCCAGTCATTCTTCAGTAGGGCAGTTTTTAACCTCCACATTTTTGGAGGTTTTCCAGACTTCTTCCTGTGGTTGATTTCAAGTTTCGTAGCATTGTGATCTGAAAGTGTGCATGGTATGATCTCAATTCATTTGTATTTATGGAAGGCTGTTTTAAGACCCAGTATGTGATCAGTCTTGGAGAATGTGCCATGTGCACTCAAGAAGAAGTTGAATTTTCTAGTTTCAGGATGCAGAGTTCTAAATATATCTATTAATTCCATCTGTTCCAGTGTGCCATTCATGTCCATTGTTTCTTTGGTGATTTTTTGTCTGGTTGACCTATCCATTGTTGTAAGCGGGGTATTAAAGTCCCCTGCAATTAGCACATTCTTATCAATAAGATTGCTTCTGTTTGTGATTAGTTGTTTTATGTATTTGGGAGCTCCTGAAATTGGAGCATAGATATTTATAATTGTTAGTTCTTCCTGATGGAGAGACCCTATAATTATTATATAATCTTCTTCTTCATCTTTTGTTACTGACTTTACTTTAAAGTCCAGTTTGTCCAATAGAAGTATGGCTATTCCAGCTTTCTTTTGACATCCAGTCACATGGTAGATATTTTTCCATCCCCTTACTTTCAATCTGAAGGGGTCTTCAGGTCTAAGGTGAGTCTCTTGTAGACAACAAATAGATGGATTTTGGTTTTTGATCCATTCTGCTACCCTTTGTCGTTTGACTGGAGCATTCAGTCCATTGACATTCAGTGTTATTATTGGAAAATGTGGGTTTAGATTCATTGTGTTTCCTGTAGAGTGCATGTTTGGAGCGATGTCTCTGGTTCCTTATATTCCTTGCTACATTTCCTTCATAGAGTCACTCTTAGGATTTCTTGTAGGGCTGGTTTGGTGGTGATGAATTCTCTCAACTTTTGTTTATTTGGGAACACCTTTATCTCTCCTTCTATTTTGAATGACAGGCTCGCTAGATAAAGAATTCTTGGTTGCATATTTTTCCTGTTCATCACATTGAAGATTTCCTGCCATTCCTTTCTGTCCTGCCAAGTTTCAGTAGATAGGTCTGTAGCCACTCTGATAGGTTTCCCTTTGTATGTTAAGGCCCTTTTTCCCCTAGCTGCTTTCATAATTCTCTCTTTATCTTTATATTTTGCCAGGTTCACTATGCTATGTCATGCTGAAGATCGGTTTATGTTAAATCTTAGGGGAATTTGGTATGTCTCTTGAATTTCAATGTCTCTCTCTTTCCACAGATTGGGGCAATTTTTGTGTATAATTTGGTCCAGCACTCATTCAGGACCTCTGTCTTTATCTTCCTCTTCAGGAACTCCTATGATACGGACATTGTTCCTTTTGATTGTATCACTCAAGTCTCTGATTCTCCTTTCATGCTCCTATATCAATTTCTCTCTCTTTTTCTCAACTTCCTCTTCTGCTATAACTCTGTCTTCTAATTCACCTATTCTCTCTGCTTCTTCAATCCGTGCATTGGCAGCTTCCATCTTATTATTCACCTCATTTATAGCCTTTTTTTTATCTCGTCACATCTATTTTGAAGGTTCCTAGTCTTTGTATCAATATCTTCTCTGACACTTTTTTCAAGCCCAGTGACTAATTTTATGATTATCCTTCTAAATTCTTGTTCAGTTAAGTTGTTTATGTCTGTTTTGAGCAGTTCTGTCACTGTGGTTTCTTCCTGGAATTTCTTTAGAGGAGAGTTCTTTCGATTCATCATTTTGGCTAGCTTTCTGTCTCTTCTCAGTTTTAAAAGCTCGCCTGCACTGTGCGCCTATTCGTATTTCTCTTTTGAAGGAGGCTCTTCGACTGTCTCGGTCTGTCGTTTCAGAAGATGTTCTTTTAATGGTGTCTCTTGGTTTCTCTTGTTATGCCTCATATTAATTTATTTCCCTACTCAGCGATATTTGGGACTTTCCACTATGTGTGCTTTGGGTTGTTTCTTGAGGTAGCCTCAATCAGCCATCCATGAGACTGTTGTCAATAATGAGTCTGTGCACACACCTCTGTTCTTGAAGATCAGAAAGCTGTGGCTTCTAATTCTTCTCAGTTTGATAATTGTGGGCGGACAGAGGTAATGGGGCTCCTTACTTCTCTGCCATCTTGCCGCTCCCCTCCAGCACTACATGTTTAGCCACGTGTATGCTACAAAAGGGCAATATTGGTCACTAGCTAGCTAGTACTGCTGCCTCATGTAACTCTGAAGAAGAAAACAGGATTTGATTAACTAAGTGCACATGTGTTTTTAAGTTACTCCTATTGTCCTTACCTTGGATACAATGCCATGAAGATTCAAGTGGCTGCTATTTTTTATTTACTCTGACCTGGATCACCTAGTGGAAGAACCAAGCAGCAGCATTCCGACAGCAACTGTTTTAAATGCCTTCCATTTAAAGGCATTTTAGCCATGAAATGGCTTTGTGTTCTGGGAGTGGAACCAGTCAACTGGCCAGCATTTCTTGAACATCTTTGTTGCATGCAGAATTCATACAGTGCTGTAAAATACCAAAGTTGTGTTCCTTGTCCTTATAGGAGAAGCTTGTTATTAAACAAGGGTTTGATTAGGAAATTTACAACCACAATTTAAGATTTTGAAGAATTATGTAGGATTAGGATAGTCATAACAGATATCTCAGAAGAAGAAAATGTCTGCACTAGGCCTTTAGAGAAAGATGGGCTTTGGGTATATAGTGGGGGGTTAGAGAATTGTTTTCAAGTGCTCCTTCCTTGAACAACCCTCTCAGGTGCCTTCTGAAGCAGCTCACACACTATTGGGCGGCTCTAATTGCTGGAAATTCGTTCCTTGTATTAAGTAGAATCTTTCTCCTGCCGGTAATACTGTCTTACAATTTGTAATGCAGTTATTACGGCCAGACTGTGCTGAGTATCAGAAATAGTATCTCAAGTAATTCTTCCCATATGGAATAGGTGCCATTATCCTACTCATCATTATCATTATTTTCCAGATGAAAAAAACCTGGCCCTTCAGCATTACATGAGGTGCCCACAATCACAGTTCCAGATCTCTCCTCCTCATGTGTACCTGCAGTACGGTCACTAATGGATATTCTTTCTTTCCTCTTATCCACATAGAACATGTCTAATTTCTCTGCCATGCAATAGTTAATAAAGGTGAAGATCTTTATCTTTTTTCTGCCTTTTAAATCATCCCCTGCCCCCAGAGTTAAACAAACTCAGTTGCTTAATCATTATTTATTGAGCATGATTTTGAGCTTCTTTCCTATCTTATTCGCCATTCTGTGATCAAATCTGTCAGTCTTTTATTGAAGTATGGGCCTCAGAAATGAGATCAATCTACTGTGGCCTGACTAATCCAGGGGCATATGGTACTTAACTGTATTCTTTTCCTGTACCATCTGTCAGTTGATGCATCCTAAGATGGCATTAGCTCTTTGGGCATCCATATTCTTTTGTGGATTAAAATCCCTGCCAACTTAGGTCCAGTGACCTTAACAGAGAAACCTTTTTTAGAGATGAATAAAAACACTGGGTCTGCTGTAGGATCTGGATGAGGTTTTGACCCACCAATAGCAGGTTGGCCTCATTCAACCTTATAAATAAAGAGGTGGCCATTCACATGGTACTCAATAAAATAAGCTTGGTAACTCCTAGTATGTCTCCTCCTCGAGCTGCACTATTCTGATCTCTGATACTTTTTTATTCTGAAATCCATTTCCCTGCCTTTTCCAGCTTCTAGTGGCTGCCAAGATTCCTTGGCCTATGGCCTGCTCTACCTTCAAAAGCATCACTTCATCTATGCTTTCAGCATCACAGTGTCCTCCTCTGATCCTCCTTCATCCCCTTGAGAAGGTCCATGGTGATTACATTGGGCCCACCTGGATAATTTCAGGTAATCTTATCTCAAAATCCTGTATGCAATCATATCTGCAAAGTCCCTTTTGCCATAAAAGGTGACATTCATAAGTCCTGAATATAAGGACATGAATGCCATGGAATTTATATTCAGCCTACACAGAGGGTATTTCACAGAGTTTTATTGGAGGGGATGATGTGATAAACTGTCTAATTCATGATTTAGAAAGATCCATCTGGCAACAGAGTGGGTAAAGTAAGGCTGGAGGCCTGAAAGAGTACTATGGAAGCTGCAAGTAATGAGAGCATACAACTAGATTAGTGGCAATGGGACTGAGAAGAGGATATATCTAGAGAACTCGGGGAGGTATATCCCACAGGACTTGGAGCCAACTAAGATGTGGGATGATGAGAGAGGAGGTCTAGAAGGGTGCAGGGTTTCTGCATTCATCAGTTGGGCTGATGATGGTATCAGATGGTCTGATTAAGGAATAGAGAGTACAGAAGGGGCAGAGAGAGAGAGATTGCTGGTTTTGTTTAGAACATGACTTTGAGCTGTCTATGAGACAAGCAATGAGACCTGGTAGGCAGTTAGGTCTGTGGGTCTTGTGAGGAAAGTGGTGACACCTATTTGGTGTGCTGAGCACACAGACAGCACTTGAAGCCACAGTAGACAAGATGACCCAGAGACTGTGTCTAGAATTAGAAAGAACATAAAAGCAGCCTGGGGAGACAATGGCTTCCACAGTTAGGGAGAAATATGGGTGTGGGAAGAAGCCAGAGAGACAGGGAGAGCACCGGCAGAGTATGTCCTGTGTTGGAACAGAGTTGATGCATTTGTACTCAAACAAAGCCCTTTCTCCCCTGAGGAATGGCCACTTCTTATCAAGTGAAACCCTGCAGGAAAAGGGTAGAAATGGTTCTGTTTTGATTGTTAACCTTGGGGGCCAGAGGCTATGGCTTGGAACTGGGTTGTTTCTTGGACAGTAGGTGCATGCAACCATAGAAGAAGCTCAGTGAGGCCCTCTCATTGGAACTACTCCTGGCCAACTACTCATGCATGCTCTCAGGCTTGCCCTGGCAACAACTGAAAAGCTCTATTATTTGCCTTTCTCAGCACATTCACTGAAGAGGCTCAAGGTTTAGGTGCAATTCAGAAGTCTCCTGCCTCTGAGAACAATATTCACCTCTTCTGTCATTCCCATACAAGAGCCTAGTATAGAAGTACTTCTGCTGGAGAGATCAGTGACCTTTGAGACTGTTTCTTCTGTATATTTTGCTGCTTTTCCCTTGTGCAACTTTCTTCACAGCCCTGGGGAAGAAAGAGGAGATAAGAGGATGGGACAGGTGAATGTTGGCAAAATGTATAAGAACAGGAGAGGTGAGACTTAACATGGCCCCTGGGAATAGGATAGGACTTTTGGTAGAACTGGGTAGTCAAGAAGGGGTATATTTCAGATGGGGGGATGGGCATGTTAAGATGAAAAAGAAGAATGGGGCACAATGTCAGGGCCCAGAGACTGGCTCAGCCAGAGGACATGTGTCCCCAGGCCATGAGCTGCCATGACACTGTCCTAGAGAGGAGGCAGAGAAGGGGCTCTTTGGCCTTGCTCCTTTCTCTAGAACAGAGCATTGATTCATGTTTGAATGATCCTTATTTTTCTTGATCCAGTCCCATGTAAGCCTTTCAGAATTGTGTGCATTGAGACGAGTGAACAACAGAGAATTGAACAAGCTCCCAAGGTCATGGCAGTCAGGGTTAGTCAGTTCCAAGATGGAAACTGAGGGGGAGGGAACTATTTGGGTGCTACTTATGTGTCCGGTGTCTAAATACAAGTTGTCATTTGGGGCACCTGGATAGCTCAGTCAGTTAAACATTCGACTTCATGTTCTTGCAGTCCATGGGTTTGAGCCCTGTGTCAGGATCTGTGCTGACAGATCCTGGAATCTGCTTCAGATTCTATGTCTCCCTCTCTCTCTGGCCATCCCCACTCATGCTCTGTCTCTGTCCCTCAAAAATGACTAAACATTAAAAAATTTAAAAAAATACAGGTTGTCATTTCATTGTCAGCTCTCCTGGGACAAGTGCTGTCAGCCTTCTTTGTAGATGAGGAACGGAGGTTTTGAGGAGGAAGTGTCTGGTCCTAGGTAAGACTGTAGTAGGCATTAAGGCAGGGGTAAGGGATTTCCCAGAAGCATGTCTGCAGCCATGGACTGTCAAAGGAAGAGCAACTCCAAAGAGATAACAGTCACTTCACTTTACTGATTAAAGGCCATGGGGCCTAAGCCTGTGGGTGGGAGAGCTGGGGTGTGGGTCAGCTGTTTGAGCTCTATGCTGGCCTTGGACAAGGGACTTTTCTACTCAGCTTCCTACACTTGGAGCTTTGAAATGCCCACTAATTTGCAGATACTGTGAAAAAAGTCTATAAGAAAAAAAATCGATTTAACCTTAAGGCATTTTCCAAAATGATCTGTCAATCTCATTTGTTTTCCAAATCCTGTGGACCTTCCCTCAGAAGATGCTTTATGCCAGCAATCTGGGAAACTCAAGTCTACTCTCCCAGATCCTGGGAAGACCCTCCAACTACTTGTTGAAAATCGAACAACTTGGGGAGCTTGGGTGGCTCAGTCGGTTGAGTATCCAACTTCAGCTCAGGTCATGATCTTGCAGTCCATGAGTTCGAGCCCTGTATTAGTCTCCGTGTTGACAGCTCAGAGCCTGGAGCCTGCTTCAGATTCTATGTCTCCCTCTCTTTCTTCCCTCCCCCCACTCATGCTCTGTCTCTCTCTATCTCTCAAAAATGAATAAACTTTAAAAAAAAATCAAACAACGTGACTCACTCCCTTATAGCTCTGTTGCCACTGGAGCAAGAAAAAGGGCTCTTATCTCCCTGGCTTTGATGTTAATTCTTCAACATCCACAAAACGTGCTGGGCATAGCAACTGGTGAAATATGGTTTCAGATCTTGGTGCATCACCTGTCTGCTGTTCATCTTAGATAAGTACTTTACCTGGCGGAGCATAAACTGCCTATCTGTAAAATAGAGCAATGTGCCTTGCAAGGCTGCTCTGCTCTGCTAGGCAATGCACCTAGCAGGAAGGGAACTGCTATTCTTTTCTCTGCAGGGTATAGGCTTACCTTTCTAAAAATGGTTTCAAGCCTATTTCAAGTTGTTTCCCTTGTTGATAAGGGTTAAAGGGTCTTTCTTTACTGGTTATCAAAATGCAGAGTTCAGGCTTCAGGGAGAAGCTGGGGTGTGTGTGTGGAGAAATGCCAGCCTTACTCCAGGCACACCTATTTGTAAGCCTTGCTTTCAAACACTTCTCCAGTCTATAACCTGCCCTAGAAGATAACCATGGTTTTTGTACTAAATTAAGAGTGTGTGATTGATAGCAGACGAAATTTTAAAATTGATATTGTCTTAGGAAACTGGCACTGTTGAGTTCTGTATCCATAGGCTCTCCAGTCCTAAAGCAAAACCCTTCTGGTTCCCTGACCCAAGCCTCTTGTCAGCAGAAATTACTCCAGAGTTTGGCTCCTCCTATTTCTCCAGCTTTCCTCTTTGAGCTACTTTGAGCTGAATTATATCAATTGTGTGTCCCTTCCCCATGACCACTGGGTACAATTGCAGTCTTACTGCTGGAAAACTCTTTTGTCTAATGTTTGCAAGGTTCTTAGGGGGGTTCTAATGGAGTCACTCAGAAAGGAGAACTGTCTTTCTGCCAGCTCTTACAAGAGGGAAGAATTTCCCTGTTGTTTTGCGATTTGGATTACAAAGAGATACAAAGAAGTAGAGAAGAAAGAGTGGGCTGGGATATCAGTGCCATGCATGTAAAATGGGAGCACTAGCACCTCACAGGGCCATGGTGGGATGGGGTTGGACCTTTGAAGAGCAGGGGCCATGTCTGCACGGCTGCCCCTGAGCACCTCCTGGCCTGAAGCTGTGCAGAAAATATTGCTTGTACCATATCCACCTGCTCACCCAGTGCCACTCATCCACACACTCAGTGTTACGTTGTAGGGCATGCTCCAAAGGCTGCAAAGCTCCACATCTGACCACTAATACAGGACTAACTGTGGGTACTCATTTTCTTTTGTTGCCTTTCTTAATCTTCAGGGGAATGGGCACACACAGGCTTGAAGCCAAACTTCTTGGGTTTAAATCCTGATTCACCACTTCCTAGCTGATGTGACCAAGACCTAATTGCTTGATTTTTGTTTCCCATTTTCATTTTCTGTAAAATGAGGTTATGGTACATACCTCATATGGCTGTCATGAGACTCGTGTAAGGTATAGGTTCAATAAATATTGTCATTTCTCTCATTTTATGAAAGAAGAAAATAAGACTCAGAGATTGACACTGGTTAGCCTTGGTTACTCATGGCAGAACTAACTAGAAATGTGCCCGATCCAGTTATAGTCCTCTCTAGTATGCCAGCTCTTTCATGGTCAAAGAGATGAATCCCAACTGGTAGGAGATCAAAAACCATATAGAGTAACACTGGGCAGTATGTGTGAAAGCAGGTAGGTAAGAGTGCTCCTGGGGATGTAATTTGGCTCAAGGGTATACAGCCTTGGATTTCCAGAAAATAACCTCAAGGTTCTCTGGATAACCTGCTTTGATAAGACCCTTTGCAATGAAATGACAACTATTTTGGATTCCTTACTGTCCCCTGGTGGTAACAGATCACATCTCCTTAAGAAATGAAAGCAGGATGTTGGTGGGAATGTAAACTGGTGCAGCCGCTCTGGAAAACAGTGTGGAGGTTCCTCCAAAAACTATCCATAGAACTCCCTTA
>NC_043702.1:108783412-108808357 GCF_006229205.1 Suricata suricatta
TTGGCTCAGACACTGAGCAGCATATGGATGGCCTGCTAAGCTGGGCAAGGCCAGATTCTTGAGTGGGAAAGAGAGAACTTGCTGGAGAGTGGAACTGACTTAGCAGGGGGCCAGAGGCAAGGTCAAGGGGAAGGGGCATGGAGCACCAACTCTGCTGGACTTGGCAAGTCAGGAATATATGTGGGCTCTCAGCCATGGTTTCAAACAAGCTTGTAAGGAAAATGTAAGGGTTATAAACACATTTCTCTGTGAACATAACCCGGCTTGCAGGTCAGTAAACGCGGGTCCTGAGGGAGGGAGTGAGAATCGGGGGGAAGGAGCACAGAGAATGGAGGCAAGACACAATCTCTGATCAACCCTCAGTTTATTGAGAAAACACTCTCAGCTTATAAAGGGTAAAAAGCGCAGGTCTGTTACTAGAAAACATGGTCAAGTGAAAAGGCTAGGGTAAAGGAAAAACAGAAGCCACAGTTTTTAGCACAGCGTCTGAGAAGCCAATAAGAAACTCCAGCCAAGTTGTCTCCGGCCTTGAGTGGGGAGTGATAACTCTGTCCTGCCCTGCAGGTGGTCGATCTTAGGTCAGGGTACATATCTCTTCTCCTGGCATGTCTTCTGACAGCTCTCCACATGAACACACTGTAGCCTCATACAACTGAGACTATGTAACTGTTACTTGTGATGAAAACATGTGCACAGGCGAAAGAAATTTGTGTTTTGACTCAACTCTGAGAAACAACTTTGAATAGAAGGTATCATTCTGTTAGCATGTACTAGACCGAAGTGAATGTCCTTTTCATACACATGTTTGGAAGTAAAATGAGAAGGTTATATATTCATATAGGTGAAATAAGACTTTGGAGAATGCTTCATTCAACTGAGATAATGGGTAACTAAGTTACTTGTGTTTCAAAACGTGCGCATACCAAAGAAATGAGTGCTTTGCATCCAACTCAGAGAAACAACACTGTGCAGAAGATGTCATTACGATCTAGTAGAATGAGGTCAAGATTGTTTTCACAACATGCTTGGAAGATAAAAATTATTGTCATATACACACTTATGGGAAAGAACACTGTGGGAATCCCTCCTTCAGCTGAGATTATAGGTAACTACGTTATTTTTGTTTGAAGACGTGGGCACAAAAAGGAATAAGTACTCTTCACTGAACTGTGCTAATCAACATTGTGCAGAATGTATTCCTTTAGCATCTAGAAGAACGAGATGAAATGTGTTTTCATCACGTTTTGAAGTAAAAATAAATATTATATATTCATCTCTGGCAGATAAGTGTTGGAAACGCATCATTCAATTGACATTATGTATAACTAAGTTATTTTTGTTGAATACATGTGCACAGACCAAAGAAATAAGAGCTTTTGACTCATCTCTGAGAAACAACACTGTGAGTTAGGTACCATTCTAGGAGAACATAGTGAATAGTGTTTTTAAACCCATACTTGAAAGAGAAATGTTATGGGTATATACTCATTTCTTTTACAGAACTCTGTGGTAAATGCCTCATTCAACTGAGATTATTTGTAACTGAGATTAGGTGTGTTTAAAACAATGTGTCCTGGCCAAAGAATAAAGAGCTTTTCCCTCAAATCTGTCAAACACTTTGAGAAAGGTATGGTTGAGTCAGCATGTAGTAGATATAGAAGTAAATGTTTACAAACATGCTTGGAAGTAAAATGTAAGGGTTATATATGCATTTCTGTAAAAGAACATTGTGGGGAATGTCTCATTCAACTGAAATTATGTCTGTTAGTTATCTTTGAAAACATGTGCACAAACCAAAGAAATAAGTGCTTCTTACTCAACTGTGAGAAACAACACAGTGTGGAAAATATCATTCAGTTAGCGTCTAGTAGAAACGAAGTGTAATACTGTTTTCAAACACGTTTGAAGTAAAATGTAAGTTCCACATACCCATTTCAGTGGAAGAACAGTGTGCAGAATGCCTCCTTCAACTGATTATGTGTAACTAATTGAGCTGTGTTTGAAAATATTTGTGCAGATCAAACTAAAAATTGCTTTTTACTCGATGCCGAGAAAAAACTGTACGGAAGCATGAGTGGAACCAAGTGAATACTGTTTTCAAACATATGCTTGGAAGTAAAATATTTTTATATACTCATTTCTGTGAAAGAACACTGTGGGTAATTCTTCAATCAACTGAGATTATGTAGAACTGAGTTGTGTTTGGAATTATGTGAACAGACAAAATAAATCTATTCCATGGAAATATGAGTAACAACATTGTGAGCAAGGTGTCATTCAGATAGCTTCTAATAAAAAAAAAGTGACTATAGTTTCCAAACACATACTTGGAAAAAAATGTTTTAAATACTCATGATCTCCTGTGTGTGTTATTGGGGTGTTGTTTTGCTCTTTATATATTATCTGCTGATGTTAGCGAATTTTACACTCTTCATCCCATATGCCCAGTGCTTACTGTACGAGTTACCTTAAGATGGCGACCAGTGGCCACGTTGCTGTGGAGGGTTCCATGTACGGATGACATGAAAAAAAATTCAATCTCAAGTGGAGGCACAGCAGACCAATATTTCTGTGGTCAGAAAGCTAGAAGGAATATATAGTTCTTAACACAGTATGTGGACTGGTAAAATAGTGTTGCATCAGAAAAAACAGTGGTTTGTGAAAACTGTGGTTTCAAGCATCCCACTGGGAAGTGGAGGATAGAGCAGGAAATCTCTGTGGGGGGGGGTCACACATGTGTGAAACAAAAATAGAGAGAGAGAATTCCACCCACAGACTTCCTCCAACAGCCGGCTGGCCTCTTCACTGGTGATTTCATTAATTTCATCTTGGGCAAGGTTTATACTCTCACCAGATTTGGAGTTTACTATCTTCACTTGTTTCGGTTTACCCTTAATGTGACCCGCATATAAGAATGTCCTTCCGGGCGCCTGGGCAGCTCTGTCGGTTAAGCCTCTGACTTCAGATCAGGTCAGATCTCACGTTCGTGGGCTGGAGTCCTGTGTCAGGCTCTGTGCTAAAAGCTAACTCAGAACTTGGAGCATGTTTCAAGCTTTGTGTCTCCTTCTCTCTCTGCCCCTCCCTTCACTGGTGTGTCTCTGTATCAAAAATAAAACTTTAAAAAAAAAAACTAAAAGAATGTCCTTCATGATGGATGTTAACTCAGTTTATGATGGTAATAATTTTATACATATATACGTAAAATCATTCGTTATGCCATCTATCTCAAGCTTATTGAGTGTTGTATGTCAACATCTCAAAAAAATCTAGGGAAAAAAACAACCTACAAGTAGAGTTGCTTATTCATTTTATCACTTATTTAAAAATATTTGTTGTGGTCTACAATGTGCTATGCATGGTGTTAGCCCTGGGTGATATAGCAATATAAAAAGCGGCCAAGGAAATCTACATGCTTGGAACTTATTTTCTATAAAAAAATATGCAAGCCATGGAAAAATTGAACTATTAAGTATTTGAAAAGTGGCTAGTTTATCTTTTACTAAAAGAAATCTTGGGGCACTTGGGTGGCTCAGTCAGTTGATTGTCAGACTTTGGCTCATGTCATAATCTCGCAGATTGTGAGTAACTTATTATTGTTTGAACACATGCTGGGAAGTCAAATAGATGTGTTACACACTCAATTCTGTGAAAGCAAATAGTGAGGATTATGCTTTTCAATGTTAATTAGTTCAGTTTCAAAACCTCTGGGCGGACCCAGGAAATATGTGCTTCGGTCTGAAAATGGAGAAACAACAATGTGCGGAAGTTGTGCTTTTGTTACTTCTAGTATAAGAAGGTTACAAATATTGGAAAACACATGCTGGGAGGTGAAAGGTATGTGCACCACAGTCAGTTCTGAGAGAGAAGACTGAAAAGTGTGCCCTCCACTTGAGATTTCATGTAACGAAGTTAGTTTTAGCCAGAAATTTTTTTGTGCAGTCCATACCGATAAATTCTTCACATTCTACCATGAGACTCATCATTGTGCGGAAATGATTCTGTTAATATCTAGCATAACAAAGTTAAAGATGTGTCCATTGTTAATAATGTGTCCAAAACACATGGTACGAAGTGAAACTTAAGCGTAATACAGTCAGTTCCGTCAAAGAATATAATGCCAGAAATTTCCACGAGCTGGAGTCAGCTCTTTTTGAAGACGTGGGCAAAACAAGGAACGAAGTGCGTTATCCCAGGACCAAGAAACAACCCTGTGTGTAAGGGATCATTCTGTTAACATTAGAAAACGAAATCCCTAATGCCTGTAATCACATGCAATGAAATAAATGTGTGTTCAGAACCCTCGGTTCTGAGAAAAGACAAATTGGAGACTGCCCCAGTCAACCGACGAAAGAAGTGCTTCACACTCAACACTGCGAAACCACACTGAGAGGAAGGTGTCTGATCCGTCAACATCAGGTATAACGAAGTTATTAATGCTTGAAATACCATTGTTGGGAAGTAAAAAGTATGTGCAATACACTCAAAGAACACTAAGAATGAACATGCTCCCGTCCACCGTGACTCCCTGGAACTCAGTTCTGTTCGAAATCATGCGCACAGAAAAAGAAAAATTGTGCTTGATAACTCAAAAATGGGGGGTGTTGGGCGGAAGCTATCATTTTAATAATATCCACTATAATAACACAGTACCTGATATCTGAAAACAATGCATATGTATTCCACTGAATTTTGTTGATATAGACCAACTTAGTTATTATTGTTGAGCACATGCCTGGAAAGCAAGTAGATAGGAATACCTCTTTCAACTGAGACTCCCTGGAACTTAGATAGTTATGTTTCAAACCTCTGCGACGACCCAGGAAATATGTGCTTCAGCCTGAAAACGGAAAAACAGCAATGTGGGGAAGGTGTGCTTTGGTTACCATCTGGTATAACAAGGTTAAAAATGTTGGAAAACCCATGCTGGGAGGTCAAAGGTATGTGCACCACAGTCAGTTCTGAGAAGACCGAGAAGTATGCCCCTCCAAATAAGATTCCTTGTAAGGAAGAAATACTTTGCGCAGAGCAAACCAATAAGGGCTTCACATTCCACAGTGAGAAACTGCATTCTGAGGAATTGATCATTCTGTTAACCTCTAGTATAACAAAGTTAAGGATGTTTCCAAAGTACATCATGGTAGGAAGTCAAATGTATGTGAAATACATTCCATTCTTTTTTTCAATATAATGCCCCATTCACGTAAGCCTCCCCGGAGCTGGAGTCAGTTCTGTTTGAAGACATGTGCGCAAAACCAGGAAATAAGTGCCTGACCACAGAACCAAGAAACAACCCTGTGTGTGAGGGATCATTCTGTTAACATTAGATAATGAAGCCCATAATGCTTGAAATCACATGCAATGAAACAAATGTGTGTGCAGAACCCTCGGTTCTGAGAAATGACAAAGTGGAGACTGCCCCAGTCAAGTGACAAAAGAAACAAGTGCTTCATACTCAGCGCTGAGAAACCACACTGAGAGGAAGGTGTCTGATCCGTCAACATCAGATATAACGAAGTTACTAAAGCTTGAAATACCATTGCTGGAAAGTCAAATGTATGCACAATACACTCCAAGAACACTGAGAATGAACAAGCTCCCGTCAACCGTGACTCCCTGGAACTCAGTTTTGTTTGAAATCATGCGCAGAGAACAAGAAAATATGTGCTTGACAACTCAAAAATGGGGGGACACTGGGCGGAAGCTATCATTCTGATACTATCCAGTATAACGCAGTTCCTGGTATCAGAAAACTCATGCTGAGAAGTCCAATGTATATGTATTCCACTGAATTTTGTTAACGTCTACGCTAACGTAGTTATTATGGTTCGAGCACACGCTGAGAAACCAAGTAGATATGTAACACACTCAATTCTATGAAAGTACATAGTGAGGAATACGTCTTTCAATGAGACTCCCTGGAACTTAGATAGCTCTGTTTGAAAACCTCTGAGAAGGCTTAGGAAATATGTGCTTTGCCCTAAAAATGGAAAAGCCAGATTGCACATTTGGTTACCGTCTGGTATAACAAGGTTAAAAATGTTTGAAAACACATGCTGGGAGGTCAAATATATGGGCAGCACAGTCATTTCTGAGAAAGAAGACCGTGCAGGATGACCATCCAATTGATTCCTGTCAGGAAAGTGTCATTTGGTCACATCTAGTAGATCTACGTGAATATTTTTTCAAACACATGACGGGAAGTAAAATGTAAATGTCATATAATTTTTTGTGAAAAACCGTGTGTGGAATGCCACATTCAACTGAGATTATGTGTTACTAATTTAGTTATTTGCTCTATGCAATTATATTCAAACCTAAGTACTTATTTTTTCAACGCTGAGAGACCAAACTGTACAGAAGGTATCAATCAGCATATATTAAAAGGAAGTGAATATTTTTATCAAACAAATGGTTGGAGGTAATGTATTGTTGTATACAAATTTCTGGGAAAGTTCTCTCTTGGGAATCCCTTTTTAAACTGGAATTATGTGTAACAACGTTAGTTGTGTTTGAAAACATGTGCACAGACCAAAGGAATAACAGCTTTTCACTCAACTGTGAAAGACACACTGTGAGGAATGTATCATTCAGTTAAACTGTAATAGAACCGTGCCAATATTATTCCAATTTTCAAACAAGCTTGGAAGGACAGTGTGTTAGAAACATATTTCTGTGTGAAAACACTGTAGGGAATGCTTCATTCCACTGAGACTACGTAACTCAGTTATCATGAAAATATGTGCCCGGGAAAGATGTTTGACTCACCTCTGAAAAACAGCATTAGGTAGAAGGTATTCTCTTACCATGTACTAGAACAAAAAGAATATTGTTTTCAAACACATGCTTGGAAGTAAAATGAAGGTGTTATATATTCATATCTTTTAAAGGACGGTGTGGGGAATTTTTAATTCAACAGATTATGTGTAAGTCAGTGGTGTTTGAAATCATGTGTGCAGACCAAAGAGATGAGTGCTATTCACTCAACTCTGCGAAACAACACTGTGCAGAAGATATCGTTCACTTAATATCTAGTAGAACGTAATTAGTATTGTTTTCAAACAAATGTATTATTGAAAGAGAAATGTTACGGTTATATACTCGATTGTCTAAAAGAACACTGTGGGGGGGGTGGCGCCTGGGTGGCTCAGTCAGTTAAGCCTCCGACTTCGGCTCAGGTCAGAACGTGAGGTTCGTGGGTTCGAGCCCCGCGTCAGGCTCTGTGTCCGGTTCTGTGTCTCCTTCTCACTCTGTCCCTCCCCCTCTCATGCTCTGTCTCTCTCTGTATCCAAAATAAATAAAACATTAAAAAAATTTTTTTTTAAAGAACACTGTGGGAAATGCCTCATTCAACTTAGTTTTGTCACTAATTTCTGAGAAACAGTGTGGAAGATATCATTCAGTTAGCATCTAGTAAAACGAGGTGAATATTTGTTTCAAACAAATGCATGGAAGTAAAATATAAGGGTTATAAACTCTTATCCGTGAAATAACTCTAGGAAATGCCTCATTCAACTGACATGATGTGTTTGAAACAACTGTTTTCGACACAGGTTTTGAAGTAAAACTATTATATTTTCATCTCTGACAGAAAAGTGTTGGGAATTCATTCAATTGAGATTATGTGTAACTAAGTTAGCTGTGTTTGAATACATTTCTGCAGACCAAAGAAATAAGTGCTTTTGGCTCAACTCGGAGAAACAACACTGTGAGCAAGGTACCATTCAGTTAACATCTAGGAGAACACAGTGATTAGCGTTTTCAAACCCATGCTTGAAAGATAAAATGTTATGGGGATATACTCATTTATTTTATAGAACACTATGTACGGTCAATGTCTCATTCAACTGAGATTATTTGTAACTGTCAGGTGTGTTTAAAACCATGCATGCGGTCCAAAGAATTAAGAGCTTTTCACTCAAACCTGTCAAAAAACACTGCGAAAGGTATCACTGAGTTAGGATGTAATAGATATAGAAGTGAATAATTCACATGATTGGGAGTAAGACCTAAGGGTTTTCCCGTGTGGGAAATGCCTCATTCAACAGAAATTATGTCAATGTTAGTTGCCTTTGAAAATATGTGTGCATACCAAAGAAACATGCATTTCACTCAACTTTCTGAAATGTATCATTGATTTAACTTTAGTAGAATATAGTGAATATTGTTTTCAAACGTGTGCTTGGATGTAAAATGTGTGGTATACTCATTCCTCTGAAAGGACACTGTGGGTAATACCTCATTGTGGAACTAAGTTGTGTTTGAAAATATATGAACAGATAAAATAAGTGTTTCACTTAAAAACTGAGTCCCAACACTATGAGAAGATATCATCCGGTCAGCCTCTAATAGAAAAAAGTGAAGTTAGTTTTCAAACACATACTTGGAAGACCAATGTTTTTATACAAATTTCTGTGAGAGAACACTAGGTAATGCCACATTCAAGTGAGATTATAATTTATTTGTGTGCAGAAGGTATCATTCAGTTCGTATCTTGTAGAACGAATAAATATTGGTTTGAAACACTCTGGAAGTAAAACAAAGAGGACAATCCAGATGGCTAACAGGCACATGAAAGTATTCTCTTTTCTGGATATAGATTGTGATAATATACCAACAGATCAATAAAAAGAAAACAGGTTGACAAATGTGGAGATTCAGTACTATCTTCCCAAATAGTTTGGTAACTAGAAACCCATTATGAATGAAAATATTATTAGTAATCGTAGTTTTATTTTTTAACACATAGTTTTATATAATTAGTCCTAATATTAGTTACTAGTGATTGACCTTTACTTATACTTATTTTACTTACTGTTGTGTTTAAATAATAGCATTCATGTTACAGGAAACTGAAAAATAATGATATGCAATTGAGAGAAACATCTCTTTTACACACGAAGATAATGATATGTATCTATCCTCTGTATTATATGTTTAAGTGGTTTTCTGTTCTCGAATGAGTATGTCATCGAATGGCTTTCCATAAAGGTGGTTATCCTAGATAATGAATCCTACTCAGATTTTACAAGATGTACTTTACATCATGCCTAAATACTTTCAAAACCACAAAAAAGTACAGATTGCCAGATGAATCACTGTGACTGGTTCCCTTATTCTAAATTATCCTTGGATTAATATTTTCATGCACATGAAAACACAGAGCCACCTCCTGGAAACAAGTCAATTCCCACTCTGGCTGCCTAAGTAAGCTGCTTACTCCAAGTCCCAATTTCCTGTGCTCTGGTGAGACTGCCCTTCTAGGTCAAGCTTGCCTCTGTCCCAATGGAGTGGCATCTCCCCCAGAAGACCATAAGAAACCTCTGATCACACCCCTGGCCAGAAATGACAAGACAATGCTGCAAGGGCTTCAATTCTAACACCAGTCGTTTCAAGTCTCATTTGGCAAGCAGATCAGAGCAGACCTAATTAAAACACCACATTCTGGTGAAGGACCGTACACTGCCCATACAATTGGCCTGAAAGTGCAGCCAGAACACAAAACAGTGCATGCAACACACACCAGAGACACTCCCTGAGGTGCCAGGCGCTGGGCACCATATGACCGTCTCTTCATAAAACCATTACTCTCACAGGCAGGGGACATAATGAGCTTCTGTAACAGCAAAGAGAAGGCCGATGCTCAGCCAAAATGCCAAAACAAAGGAATGCACCCCAAATGAAAGAACAAGATTAGCTTGGCCAGAGAAATAGAAGGAACACTTCCCAAGTCATTCTACACAAAGCCAGCACTATTTTGAGTTCAATGTGGACAAAGACATCACTAAGAACTACAGTCAAATTTCCCTGATGAAGCTGGATGCAAAACTTCAACAAAAATTAACAAACCATATCAAACAATACATAAAAAGGATTATTCCCCTCAATGAGGTGGGATTTATTCTTGGGATGCTAGCTAATTCAATATCCGCTCTGGAAATGAACTGAGGTGATAACATCACATTAACAAAAGAAAGGAGAAGAACCACATGATCCTTTCAATGAATGTGAATAAAGCACTTGACAAAATACAGCATCGTTTCTTGATGAAAAAACTCTCATAAAGGAGGGATAGAAAGATCGTGCCTCCTTGAGGGGAAGAGCACTGGGTGTTGTATGGAAAACAATTTGACAATAAAATATTATGGAAAAAAAATAACAAACAAGACTTAAAACAAAACAAAAAAAAAGATCGTGCCTCAACATAATGTCCATATATTACAGTACTACAGCTAATATCGTCTTCAGTGGGGAAAAACTGAGAGCTTTCCTCACGACCAGGATGTCCATTCTCAGCACTGTTATTCAACATACTGTCTTAGGCTCAACAATCAGACACAAAAAGTAATACAAAGTGTCCAAACTGGGAAGGAGGAAATCAAACTTTCACTCCTTGAAGACATGACACTCTCTTTGGACACCACAAAGGCCTTTACCAAAAAAATGCTAGTACTGATGCAGGAATTCAGGCAAGTATAAGGATATAAAATCAATATACGGAAGGTGATTGTGGGACGCCTCCGTTGCTCTGTGTGTTAAGTATCTGACTTCGGCTCAGGTCATGATCTCGGAGTCCATGAGTTCCAGCTCCACATCAGGCTCTGCGTTGACAGCTCGGAGCCTGGAGCCTGCATCAGATTCTGTGTCTTTCTCTGTTTCTCTTTGATCCTCTCCAACTCTCTGTCTCTGTGTCTCTCTATCAAAAATAAACATTAAAAAAACAGGAAGTTGATTGTATTTCTATTCCCTAATAATTAAGCAACAGAAAGTGAAATCATGGAATTGGTCTCGTATACAATTGCACTGAAAGTCATAAAATACCATAAAAACTTAACCAAAGAGGTAAAAGATCAATACACTGAAAACAGTAGAAAGCCTATCAAAGTAATTGTAGGCACCACGAGTAGAAAAAACATTCCGTATTCATGAATTAGAAGACCAGTGTTATTAAGATGTCAATACTACCCAAAGCAATCTACACATTCAATGTAATCCCTATCAAAATTACAACAGAATTCTTCACAGAGCTAGAACAAACAAACCTAAAATTTATATGGATCCGAAAAGACCCCAAATGGCCAAAGTAGCATTGAAAAGGAAAACCAAAACTGGAGACATCACAATTCTCAGCTTTACAAAGTATTACAAAGCTGTAATCATCAAGACAGTATGCTACGGGCACAAAAACAGAAAAATAGATCAATGGAACAGAATAGGGAACCCAGAAATGGACCCTCAAACATATGGCCAACTCATCTTTGTCAACGCAGGATAGATGATACAATAGAAAAGAGTCACTTAAGCAAATGGTACTGGGAAAACTGGACAGTGAGAAGAATGAATTTGGACCAATTATTACACCATACAAACACACCCAAAAAACTCAAAATGGATGAAAGATTTAAATGTAACACAATGAAACCACCGAAATCCTAGAGTAGAAAACAGGCAACAACCTGTTTGATCATGGCTGCAGCCACTTCTTACTTGACCTGTCTCCAGAAGCAAGGGAAACAAAAACAAAAGTGAACTATTGGGAGCTCATCAAGCTACAAGTCTTCTGCATAGCAGAGGACACTATCAGCAAAACTTAAAAGGCAACTAAGGGAAAGGGAGAAGACATGTGCAAGTGACATATCAGATAAGGGGTTAGTATCCCAAAAATATAAAGAATTTATCAAACTCAACACCCAAAAACCAAATAATCCAGTGAAGGAATGGACAAAAGACATGAATAGCACTTTAACAAAGATGGCGTTCAGAGTGCTGACACACGAAAACATGCTCTACCTCACTTTTCATAATTGAAATACCAATCAGAACCACAGTGAGATATCCCTTCACACCCATCAGAAAAGCTACTATTAACAACTCAGGAAATGACAGGTGTTGACAAGGATGAGCAGAAAGGGAACGCTTTTGCACTGCCGGTGAGAACGCAAACTGGTAAAACCACTCTGGAAAACAGTATGGAGATTTGTAAAATAAACTAAAAATAGAACTACCCTATAACCCTGCAATTGTACCACTAGATATTTATCCAAAGGATACACAAAGGCTGGCTCTAAAGTTTATAGCAGCATTATCAACAATAGCTAAATTATGCAAAGAGCCCAAATGACCATTGAATGATGAACAAAGAATATGTTGTATGTATATATGTATGTGTATATACACATATGTGTGTACACACACATGCGCGTGTGCATGCTCATGCAAAGGAATATTACTTAGTGATCAAAAAGAATGAAATCTTGGAATTTATAAAAATGAAGATGGAACTAGACTGTATTACGCTAAGTAAAATATGTCAGAGGAATACACACATATGATTTCTCCCATCTGTGGAATTTCATAACTGATGAACATAGTGAAAGGGAAGCAAAAGTAAGATACACATAGAGAGGGGGTCAAACAATAAAAAGAATCTTGAATACGGGGGAAAAACTGAGGGTTCCTGGAGGGTTACTGAATAGGGAGGGCGATGGGCTAAATGGCCTTAGGAAGAACACCTGAAATGAGTACCAGGTATTTTTTTTGATGGACCGTGAAATTCAATTCCTGAAACAGTGTTACATTATATGTTAACTAACTTGGACTTAAATATAAAGAAACACTTTTTTAAAAATCAATAAACGTAATAACATTCAAAAGAATATTTAAATGTGACTCTGGTTAGAAAGGAAAGACCAAAAGTGATAGAGACAAGAAAGGATCAGAGAAAACATCAAGAAGCAATGGCAGAACAACTAATATAATGGCACTAGATATATATCTATCAATAATTACTCTGAATATAAATGACTAAATGCTCCAGTCAAAAGACATTAGATAGGGTGTCAGATGGACAAGAAAACAAAAAACAAAAACAACAAAAAAAACAAAGAAACAAACAGAAAAACCCACCAAGACCTATCTAGATGTTGCTTACAAAGCCTTATTTTGGACCTAAAGTCACCTGCAGATTTAAAGTGAGGGAATAAAGAAAAGTTTATCATGCCGATAATGTCAAACGAAAGCAAGTAGCAGTATTTATATCAGACCAAATTAGAAAAAAGAACACTCCAAGCTGAAAGACAGCAGAAGGAAGAAAATAATGCTAATTAAGCAGAAATAAGTGATATGGAAACTAAACAACAAACCACTAGAGCAAATCAATGAAACTAGGGGATATTTCCTTGAAAACAGTAATAAACTTGAAAACCTCCTAGCCAGACTTATCACAAAGAAAAGAGAAATGACTCAAATAAATAAAATCACAAATAAGAGAGAAGAAATAACACCACAGAAAGACAGAAGATAACATGAAAAAATATATGCAAACAAATTGGACACCCTGAGAGAATGGGACAAATTCCTATAAACACATAAATTACAATACTGAAACTGGAAGGTATAGAAAATCTGAAACACTGGGCGCCAGTGTGGCTCAGTCGGTTATGCGTCTGGTTTTGGCTCAGGTTCCTGGGTTCGTGCCTGGTGTCAGGCCTCTGAGCCTGCAGCCTGTCTTCAAAAGCTGTGTCTCCCTCTCTCTCTCTGACCCTCCCCTGCTCACGCTCTCTCTCTCTCAAAAAAAAACACGAAAAAATTTTTAGAAAATCTAAAACCAGAAAGAAATTGAACTAGTAATACAAAAATTGTCTCCCCCCAACACAAGAGTTTAGGACCACACAGCTTCACTAACAAACTTTTAAGGAAAGGGTAATACTACTCTTCTCAAATGGTTCAAAAAATAATAAATTTTTTAAATAAAGGAAAACTTCCAGATTCGTTCTATGAGGCCAGTATTACCCTGATACCAAAACCAGAAAAAGAATCCACTAAAACTGAAAACTGCAGGGGCATCTGTATGGCTCATTTGGTTGAGAGTCCACTCTTAATTGTGGATTAGGTCATTACATTGTGGTTTATGGGTTCAACCCCAGCACATTCTGCACTGATGGTGAGGAGCTTCTTCTGAATTCTCTCGCTCCCCATCTCTCTACCCCTCCCTCACTTTTATGTACACAGACACACAGACACACACACAGACACACACACACACTAAGTAAATAAGTAATCAAGAATGTTTAAAAAATTTTTTTAATAAAATTACAGGCCAATACCCTGGTGAGCATGTATACAGAAATTCTCATTGAAATACCTCCAAATTAAGTTCAACAATACATTAAAGAATCATTTACCATAATCCAGTGGAATATATTCCTTGCCTGCAAGGGTGGTTCCATATTCATAGATCCATCACCATGATGCACCAGAGTAATAGAAGAAAGGAGAAGAACAATACGGTGCTTTTATCAGGTGCAGAGAAAACATTTGACAAAACGTCACATCCATTCGTGAGAAAATCCTCAGCAAAGTAGACTGAGATTCAACACATATGTACATAATAAAGGTCATCTATGAGCCCTCCGCCCCCACCCCTGCCCTCGTCTAATCATCCTCAATGGGGAAAATAGGAAAGCTTTTCCTCTAAGATCAGGAACAAGACAGGGATAACCCCTCTCACCACTGTTATTCCACGTAGTACTGGAAGTCCTAGCACAGCAATCAGATAACAAAAAGAAATAAAAGGCATTCAAATCAGCGAGGAAGAAGTAGAACTTTTGCTGTTGATAAATGACATGATGTTCTGTACAAAAACATGAACGACTCCCATAAAAAATTGCTAGAATTGATATATGAATTCAAGTCACCATGTACAAAAATCAATATATGGAAATCTATGGGATGTCTATAGACCATTCATGAATTAAAAGAAAGAGAAATTAAGGAATTAATCCCATGACAAGTGCACCAAACACCACAAGATACCAAGAGTAAACCTAACAAGAGAGGAGAAAACCTGCACTTTAAAAGCTATCAAACACTGATGAAACAAATTCTGTTAACATGTCTACATTCCTGAAAGCCATCTACACATAATAAAATCCCTATCACACTAACAAACCATTTGTCACAGAACTAGGAGAAATAATCCCAAACTTTGTATGGAATGACAAAAGTCGCCCAACAGCCAAAACAAACTTGAAGAAGAAAAGCAAAGCTGGAGGTATCACAACTCCAGACTTTAAGTTATATTACAAAGCTGTAATGATTAGAAAAGTACATTACTGGCCAAACACACACACTCACAACCAGATGCATAGATCAATAGAAAAGAAACCCAGAAATGAACCTATGTGGTCAGTCAAACCTCAGCAAAGCAGGAAAGACTATCCAATTGAAAGAAAATAGCTTTGGGTTCATGGTGGCTCAGTCACTGAAGCATCTGATTGTGGTTTCAATCTCAGGATTCATGGGTTCAAACCCCATGTCAGTCTCTGGGATTCTCTCGCCATTATACTGTGTCCCTCCTCTTTCCCTCCCTACCTCCTTCCCTCTCTGTCTTCCTGTCTGTCTCTATATATCAAAAATAAAATTAAAACCTAAAAAAAGTCTCTAGTTTTGGGAAAACTGCAAAACAGAACAAAACCAACAATGGACCATCTTCTTATAACTTACACGAAAATGAAAGACCTATGTAGCCAAGAGGAAAACTGAAACAGAATCTTACATGACATTGCCTGTACAAACTTCTTTTCTCCCTCTTGAGGTAAGGGAAACACAAGCACAAATAATGCGACCTCATAAACATAAAAAGCTTCTGTCACTAAGGAAACAACAAAACTGAAATGCAATCTACAGAATACTTTCAGACGACAGGTGATAGTTACTGTCCAAAATATATAAAGTTATACAGCAACCTCCCCCCAAAAAGACAAATCTGATTAAAACTGGACAGAGACAGGAAGAGATTTTCCCCCAAGTAGACAGCCAGGCAGCCAAGAGACACAGGTAAAGATGTGCAGCAACATTGATCATCAGGGAAATACACTTCAAAAGTACAATGAGACAACCCCTCACATCTGTCAGAATGACTAAAATCGATGAATGATGAAACAACAGATGTGGCCAAGGATGTGTGAGTGAGGAGCTCTCTTGCACTGTTGGTAGGAACACAAACTGGTGCGGCCACTCTGGAAAACATTATGGAAATTCCTCAAAGTATTGATAATAAGACTTTCATCACAAGAAATTTACAGAAAGAAAACAAAAAATCATATTTCAAACAGTTACATGCCCCCTGACGTTTACAGCAATATTTTCAACAGCAGCCACATTATGGAAACTGCCCAAGTCTCCATTGGTTGATGAATGGTCTACAGAATGCATATGGAATGGACTCTTGTTCAGCTGTAAAAAAACAAAAGCTTGTCATTTGCAACAAGATGGAGAGAGGTAGAGAGTGTTATGCTGGGTGAAATACCCCTGTCAGAGAAAGACAAATACCATATGATTTCACTAACACATGGAAATGAAACAAAGCAATGGGGAAGAAAAGGAGACAGTGGCAAACCAATAGACTCTTAACTAGGAAACAGAGGGTTTCCGCAGTGGGGTAGGGGATGGGAGAGACAGGTGATGGGGATTATGGAGCACACTGGTGATGAGCACTGGGCAATGTGTGGCGGTGCTGCTCTAGATTGTTCACCTGAAACTAGAATCACACTCTACAAATGGAATTTAAGCTAAAAAAATGACGTAAGATGTATTACACCTACCTACCAGGTTCTTTCTAGTTTTCCATTACTTCACTATATTGGAAAAAGAATTTAAATTTTTAAAAAGCATGTATAATGTGGGGGAGAGTTTGTGCCCTTACCTCGTTCTCTGGCTCTTGCAGGACTCACAAACTGAGTCCCAGCTCATATTCTAGAAGGTCCTGAGATTGAGCATTTCATATATTCATATCCTAACTGAATGCAGCTCTCGTTCTTCTGAACATGTCAGTATTTCTCCCCAGAAACAGGCCTGAATCTGGAACAAACCTCCCACTGCATCTATGATGTGATGTCATGGGGTCCCTGAATCCAAGGATCCTTCAGTAAACTACGTCTTATTCAAATACTGTCAGGGAAAGTAAGGAATGAAACACGGCACCAGGCCAGAAAATTCAAAGGACTTTGCGGCTCACAACCCGTGCGCCTAGTGAAGCCGCTCGGTGCCCTTTCTTCAGAACTCAGCCCAACAAGGTAGCTTCTCTCTGGTGACTCAGGAGGCTCCAAGTAAGTGGCTGCAAGGCTCCTAACGTCTCTCCTGGGGGCATGGGGGCAGTAGAACCTGCTGGAAGCACAGCCCTGGTCTCTGTTCTGAGGCCTGCAGAGGCAGTCATCCAGAAGCAAGAGAAGCCCTTCCTGCTCAGAGGTGCCCTGGTTCAAAAATGCCAAAGGGGCCATCACTGTGCAAGCAGAGGAAACCCCCCCCCCCCGCTCCTGGTTTGTGGTGCTCAAGTGTCCTCTGCTGGCCACCGTGGGAAGTCCTGCAACATTGAAGGCCATGGCCTCCCAGCTGAGGCACTGAAGGTGCTCTGGGCAACTAAGCCTGTTCTCTAGATTGGGAAGGATCTTAGTGGCAGGGCCTGGGACACAAAGAAATCTCTTCCTTCTTTCTTGTGCGTGAAGAATGAAACCGAATTTATTAATGAAATGACAACATTTGTAACGGTTTAAGCAATGTTCACAGAAAAATAGACCACCAATTTATTTACACATGCTCAACAGTAGGTAATTGTGTTGATCACCAAAATACTTATATTAGATAATAAATTGACACGGTTGAGACAGAGATACCGGCTTCTAGAATGAATGAATCATACAGATATGAATAAATCATACAGAATGAATAAATCTTACAGATATAAGCTACAGCCAATGGAATAGAGTCAATCCTATAATAATAGTGTTGCATGCTTTCACATGATAGCTACATATGTGGTTAATACAACATAATTTGTAAACATATCGAATGACTAAGACGTGTGAGCATGACTAATGTATGAGTAATCTTTCAATTAAAATTGACATCCTTTACACTATTTTTAATTTCTCCTTCTTAGCCATTAAAACGTCTTTCCTGGGGTGCCTAAGCATCCAATATCACCTCAGGTCAAGATAGTCCATGAGTTCGAGCCTCAGGTCAGGACAGTAGTCCATGAGTTCGAGCCCTGGATCCGGCTCTGTGCTGATGGCTGAGAGCCCAGAGTCTGCTTCAGATTCTGTTTCCATCTCTCTCCACCCTCCCTCACTCAAGGTCTCTCAAAAAAAAAAAGAAAAGGAAAGAAAAAATAATTATTAAAAAATTTTTTATATCATTCCTAGATGGGAAAGGAGGAAAAGGTTTTGCAGCCACGTTGACCTGCAGGAAAGAAATTAAACTTTTGAGAGGTGTTAAGGTAAAAGGTCAAAAATCCAATACCAACACCAACACTAACATAGCTGAATCCCTACGAGGCAGTAACAGTTCCTGTCTACTTCCCCTCTGCCTGGTTTCAACAGGGCAGCATCAGTGCCACAAAACCCCACCCTTCTTACCAGGTCCCACGTAGAGCTTCTAGGAGTTTGAGGAGAAAAGGCAGTGCATTGCTGGTAGCAAGCATAGTATTGGCTGTGTCTGCAAACATCGGGAAAGGAAGTGGCCGGTCCAAGAGGATCCGAGAGAGAATAACTAAAGAATGTCTGTTCCACACATAGAGACATATATTTCCAAGACTACTTACCACCTAGTCATTCACCACCTCACTAGCTCCTTCTTGGCATATTAGGAGCAGAAATAAGGATGGGGAATTATGGCTTCATATTATTCATTTACATCTTTAATCCATCTCCAGTTAATTCTTAGGAGTGGTTTAACTGGGAGACTCAAGAGAGAACCTTGTGCAGGCCTTTCATGCCCAAGTTTTGATACTCAGAACTCTGCAAGGTAAGGATGGCCACCCTGCTCTACATGTAAGGAAACAGGCTCTACGAGGAATGAAGGGAAGTAGCTTGCAAAACGTGAAGCAGGACGTGATAGCAGCTCTGCCTGCAAGGTCCTGCTGGCATCCTCTGGTCACCTCACTCCCTCTCTGGACATGCGGCCCTAAGGCACAAAGATCTATGGGGAGATGACATCCCTAGAGCCTTCCAGGGGGAATTGAGAGAGGGTTTTCTGCAGGAACAGTGCCACCTGCAGGAGTTAGTTAGAAACAGTTATAACAGAAACACATGAATTCACTGGGAATGCTGAATTTTACATACACTGACATACAGACTAATTTTGCCCCCAAGCAAATGTAAGTTTGGAATTTGGAATGACAGAATTAAAATGAATTTTTTTGAAATCAAAGTGGAAAAGACAGATAAGCTATGAATAGGGGATGCCAGCTGTAACAGCTACCCAGGCCGAAAAAGAACCTAGTTATAGGCACAGGGCATCAGCTCTTTTCCAAAAACTGGCACATCAGACCTGACTTTCATAGTCTATTCTTTCAGTTTCAGTGTAGGTTTCTTACTGTGAACATGTCTTCCCTGATAATTCATAATATATTTACTGCTTGAATAGCTGCAGTGACTCGGCAAAAGCATAGTTCTCAAAAGAGGTGGGAAAACTAATGTATTATGAAATTTAGAAAAAATAAACTTTGAATAAGAGCATTCAAAATTGCTAAGCACCGCTCAGAAGTTGGGTTTTTCATGTTTTTCAGTTAGTGAGGATTGCTGGTGTTGTAAACTGCATAATGCTTATCTCTGAACAGAAAAGGAGTAAAATAACAATAATGTTTCAGTTTCTAGGAACATTCCATAATGGAGGTCAGGAAGAAGTGAGCCAGCCCAGAAGTCAGTGTGGAGTGAGTTGTCATCCTCCTCATGTTAGTTCCACAAAAACACAAGTCCTCAGCCTCTAAACACTTAAGGCTTGTGGAGGCTCTACCAAGGACGACGAGCTAAGAACAGAGAGGCCCACATGCTCCTTGGAAAGAGTTTGGCTCTTTGTAAAGTAAATGGCACCAAAAATATACCTCAGAACACACAAGCTAGAGACAAGACCAGGAGAGAGTTCTGTATAAAGAGACAAATTTCCAGAGAGAGTTACAACTGAAAATGGTCACATCATTTACCTTGACCTTCTGTGTGGTCAAAATAGGAGTTTCTGCTCCTCATGGAAGCTGTACCAGGTTCTGCATTTGATAGAGGCCAAAGAAAGGAGGAGGTTTATTCCAACTTGCATAGACTGGGTGGGAAAAAACCCCAAAACAAAAAAACCCAAAAATGTCAATGTCTTCCTCCATCGTCTTACTCTGCTTCTTGCAATCAGGTCCCTTAACAGAGACAGAGGGTTTCCCACATGGCACAGGTGAACCCACAGGGCTCCAGAGGAAGGCACCGGAAGGCATTGGTTGGATATTTGATAAGCAACCAACTGTGAACAGATCATGGCTCAATTCATTGGAAATCAACACTAAAAGAAGAGTTTCCTAATACACATCATGAGAAATGACAATTTATCACAGATTAACAATTAAAAGAATAGCCTAGTTAGGATAACATCAGTAAATGTCAGCAAGAACAGCACACTGTCCTTTCTACAAGGCATGGATGGGATTTTTCATATGTTTCACTGTATATAGAATCTGCCTTATGTATCTGAAAAGAGGTTATGTAAGTATTCATGAAGACAAATTGCCTCAAAGAGACTAATACTATAATTATGAGCAAGAGAAAGGTTAATTCTAATGACTTGCAAAGTTTTAGAGTTACACTAATAAAATAACATTAAAGGAGTGAAATTTCACAAAGATTTACTTTACTAGTGTGGTACTCTTGTTCACAATAGACACAAAAGAAAAACCTTTTAAAGAATAAAGGGACATCCAAATAGAGAAATGAAATGTCTGTTTTCTCTATAGAAAGCAAATTTTTTATATGGACTATTAATCCAAAAGGCAAATCAAGAAAGCTCATCAACCTCCAAATCATGTTGCTGTTCATATTATTAATCTGAAACAAAAGAAAAAGCCTTCCACACTGTCTCAAGGTGGAAAGGTGGCTGACCCACATCCATTCTAGCACCCACTCTCCAGTTAAATGGAACAAGGAGGTTGCTTGGGGGCCCACAGTTGGTGGAGGGGGCATGAGCTCCACCACTCACCAGGGACAGACCCAAAGAACCCTGCTGGCTGGGGACATCTGAGAGAAACTGTGTCCTGTCACCACTGTGAGACAACCTGTGCCCCCTAGTAACCACCTGGGATTGTTTGGAGGAGTCCAGACAATTATACCCACTGGAACAGAATCCGATTGTGTGGATGTTGCCACAGAAGTTAAACTACCGTATTTCACAAGGTGCTCCTTACCTTTCCATGGAAGGATCTCCCTGTCAGGTCCTTCTGCCATTGGTTTGTGTCTCCTAAATTCCTCTGGAAGCCTGTCTTTGGATGACTTCCAGTTTGCAAGATCGAGATGAATCAGTTTCACTAAGGGTTATGACGCCCAGGCCTCCACTGGACACCAAATTGTTTAGCCTTTTTAAAAACCTCACAATGCCCTTACAAGACATGTCACAATCCTGTCCCTGCATTTAAGTAGGCGACCTCCTTGCTCAGCTCCACCATCGCCCTCTCTAGATCATGAGCCCCGTTCAGCTGTGGCAGAGTGTGCACAAGAAGAGGAGAGAAAAACATTCTTTACCCAGTTGTTGTGGGCCACCTTCTCACAAAGAGTGATCTGAAAGAGCCAGCACATCCATAAAATCCTATATGGAGAGATTCAGTGGCCTGTTATGATCATCTGCGTTAGGTGCTGAGTACTCAGGAACTACTGGGCAGAGTGCAGGCTAGCTGAGGTACGAAGGTGAGCTCTGACTGCTGCAGCTCTTCTTGTGTTTCTTCTACTCTTCTCCTTGGAGTGACAATTGCTTTCATCAGATGAAACACCATGTTGAGGGTGACGTTCATTGGCCTAGGATCCCATTATGAAAACTGAACTGTCCACACGGTCTAATCATATACAATACATGTCACATGAAGAAGAGAGTACAGAAAGCCCGAAGGCATTGCTACATCATCTTGTATTTATTATTTTGAACTCCTGTGATGCTCTGCATTGATACGGTCTCCTTACCAGAGGTGACATCCCTGTCATTGATTATCATTGATAATTCTGCAATGAGTATCTTCATCATAAAGGTCAAGTCTTCTTTTCTTTAGAAACTTCTCATATTTCTCAAGGGGGTCTCTAAAATGGGATGGTCATACTTGTCGATGTGATCCGTCGTCTACCAAACTGCTTCCTGAAGTTTATAATAATTTCCAGCATCTCCAGAAACATGTTTGGAACCAGATTTCCACAAAGTCTGGCCAGCATTGGGGTCAGGAAATCTTTAGTGACTTAACTTGTTTAAGTTAATATTTTTAACTTTACATCTGGAAAATGTCACATTTTGCTTGAAGTCTCTATATAAATAAATGTCTCCTAGGGTCTAAACATTGTACAAAGTTTCAAAGTAATCCAACAGGCATGTGTGAGCTGCTGCTGATAGGAGTTGGACTCACTTGTAGTCTTGTCCCTCTTCAGTAGCTAATTCCAGTTTGTCCTCTGCGGCTGACAGCTGCTTCTTGCCTTCTACCTGCTGCAGCTCTTTCAGTCTAGCTTCCTATGATGGGAAGGAATCATACATTACCTGGTAGCCTGCAAAATTCTGCCTTTCTTCCCTCCCTGAAATCTGAAGGCGGGACTCAAATATCTCCTGTCCCCTTTCCTATAAACACAGAGATCCACAAACACAACAAGGGGGAAACATTGATGCCCCCCTCACACACACACAAATAAGGGACTAAACAAACTCCAACATGCTGGCAAGGCTTTGGCAACTCTGAGCTTCTCTTCACAGCTCTCCCTTCTGACTCATCAATGTATCGCATAAATATAAAAAGCCCACATGACAGGCACTAAGTGTCTTCCTCCAGGCTCAGACTCTTATGATTGGGACTGCTTGTGTGTATTTCATTGCATTGTACAAAACCAAGCCTGATCAACTCATCATGACTAAACACGCGAGGATGAAACAGGGGTTCCTGACTTCTCTGGTTATTCCCAAGAACCCTGAATTTTCAATCAAGGCTGGGCCATGACACTGCCATAGAGACATGTTTCTTGGACGTATTGTCATTAACACTGTACAATGTTAGAAATGGACATTTCTACAGTTCACGAGGGAACTTTGCCACCTGCCTCAAAGACACCAGTTGAGAAGAATGCAAAATACACTGACAAAAAGAAAATGATGTGAATTGCCCTACCTTCAGAATCTTGACTCTTGGAAGAGGATTGCAGGGGAGGGGAGGGGAGGGAAGAGAAAGGAAAAGAAAGAGGGAAAGGAAGGAAAATTGAGTTTACAAGGTTCAGTACCACTGACAGCTCTGATCTCCAATCAGACATAAACTCCCATCTCATATGTAGCAAGATACCATCATATTACATCTGAATCCTTCTCCAATGTTTCCTACGCAATGAGTAGAGTTTAAAAAAATTGTAGACATATGGCAGTCATGTCACTATGAGGGGACTGAAATGGAAAGGACATGAAAATTAATCTTGAGGTTTCCACAAAGTGAAGAAAGATACAGATCACAGAAATCAAGGAAGAAGGAAGAATCCAACCTTTTACAAGTATGGTTGCTGGTTAATGTGCTTAAGAAAGTATAATTATCCACATTGTCTCACACGTTTATTCTTACAACAGAGTTTTTAACAATTAACTGCTGAAAGTCTTACTCTTCTGTGACTGTCTTCATCTACACAGTCCATCAAGAACATCTACATTCTTTCTCAGTATTTCCCATTTGGCTTCTTGTGCCCCTTCACACACCTCAGTGCATCACAGTTGTCATCCAGGTCCCATTGCTGCCTATCAAGTGTAAAACAGTTTATTTGACTGTGTGTACCCATTCCCACGAGTGTGGCTCTGAGGACGGAGAGGAGAAAAATATAGGATTCCAAAGGCAGGAAGCCACCTATTACCTTCCCAGAGCAAACTCATTCTATCAAATGAAGTTTTCTTCCCTCTAAGCAAAACCTCTTCCAGGTTATATTTATTAGACGTCAAGACTCCCTGCATCAAATCTTTGACATATGCACTGGTATCTCCTGTCTTTAGACAGATTTGAGAAAGATGTAATGATTATAGAAGAACGTGACTGTACTTAGCACTACCAATGTGTACACTTAAATGTTTATGATGTGAAAGTTTCTAATGTATGTATTTTATCAGAGTTAGAGAAACCTAAAAGGAAAGTAATGATGTTAAGGTCTCTGATTTATAGAACATTTGATCGTAAATTTTGTTATCTGATTCTTTTGGATCTTAAGCTGAACATTTTCTTTCTGCACTAGCTGTTCTTCAGACGTCAACCTCACTTTCTGTTCTTCAGACTTCAAGTTCACCTTGCTGGTATGAACTTCATTAAGGGGGAGGTGAACCTGAGCAAAACATTTTCTCTATTGAAGTAGGCCCCAAAAAGAAGACCACTCAGCAGATAACATGTCTAATGTTCTAAGGCAACACAGATTTATTTCTCTTCAAAGAAAATGTGCAAGGGAAATCCTGCAGGAAATAGTGGGATGTACTTCTAAAACTTTTGAAGCATTTACTAAAATAGCACCTTTTCAGTTCTCTGTAGATTTTTCTTTTCCCCCAATTTGCAAGTAGCATAGAAACAAAATGTGCACTAAGCTTTCCAAACAAGCCCTGGACAATGTGTCACAAAGAAACATTGTTGGAGGGGTGAGGCAAGATGGCAGAAAAGTAGGAGCGCCATAATTTTTCACCCGCCTGCATCCTCAAAGAAGAACTGAAAGGATAAGACACAGAACTTCCAGAGTCTGGGAGGAAAAGAGACAAAGTTCTCTAAGAAGACAGCCTCATAGGTGCATGATTGCAAATTGGGGAGGATAAAAATGGGCTGGGATGGCCTACAGACGCATAAAACGATGCTCAACATCACTCATCATCAGGGAAACACAAATCAAAACCACACTGAGATACCACCTCACGCCAGTCAGAGTGGCTAAAATGAACAAAGCAAAAGAC
>NC_043702.1:108808457-108819545 GCF_006229205.1 Suricata suricatta
ACATGGCAATGAGAGGGAATGACATATGGCCCTTTGTAGGAAAGTGGATGGACCTTGAGGGTGTCATGCTGAGTGAAGTAAGCCAGACAGAGAAGGACAGAAACCATATGTTTGCACTCATAGGTCTAGCAGGAAAACAAGAGAGACCTAATGGAGAACCAGGGGGAGCGGAAGAGGGAGAGAGAGTTGGGGAGAGAGAGGGATGCAAAACCTGAGAGACTATTGAATGCTGAGAATAAACTGAGAGTTGAAGGGGAAGGGGGAGGGGGGGAAAGAGGTGGTGATGGTGGAGGGCACTTAAGGGGAAGAGCACTGGGTGTTGTATGGAAAACAATTTGACAGTAAAATATTATGGAAAAAAAATGGGCTGGGACCTGGAGGTACAGAGGGGAAAGAGCCCTGTCTGTGGAGAGCAGCAGAGAGACAGAGGAAGAGAAAGAGTGGCTGAAACCTCTCATAGAGCTGTCTCTGGAGAAAAGAAAAATCTTGGCTGGGACAGAGAAGGATCCTATCATCCCATCTCTAAAGGTAGGGCATTTGGAGAGAGACTTTCTCTAGCTGTGGCTCTTTCCTTGGTCTGGGTGCCCCGGTTCCGGCGGCACCAGGAAGAAGTGCCCCCCTACTCCCCCTACTCAATCCTCGGTGAGGATGCCATCTGGCCTGTGAGAGTACATTTTGGGCGCTATCATTAAATCATGAGGACTAAGAGCTGGAAACAAGATGGGGCTTGGGACTCAGAAAATGGTCCACTTTGGCTACACCCGTGGCACAGGGAGATCGCACCCAAAAGAGTGAGTTGCAATGCTTGGATTGAGAAAGGACTGGGATGTCACCATTTTTCTCCCCACAACCAGAAGGGCGGGGCCTCAAGGAGCAGCCTGAGGGACCTGCAGTGGAGGCAAGACCTGCTTAAACCAAACCACGCCCATCCGCGCTGGAGAGCAGCTTTTCTTTCTTTCTTTTTTTTTTTTTTTTTTTTTTTTTTGGAGTTTGGGGCAAGACCAGCATTGATGCATTGCCATGATTAACTCTAGATTTATTCTTGCTACCCAGATATATTTTCTCTTATCTCATTCTTATCTTTCCCCTCTGCTAGACTGGGCACTCTGGTCATTGGTTTGCTTAAAGAGTCACATATAATTATTCTCTTGATTCATATTCTACACCTCCATCCCTACCTTCCTTTCTCTCACTTTTGGGAATAATCAGACTATATAGTTTTTTTGGCAACATTATTTTCATTTTTTTCCTCCTCTCTTCCTACCGTATTCTTACCTTTCTCTTTCTAAATTAAGCCTTTAATCTCTCTGCCTGGTCTATGTTCAATTTTGTTTCCTCCACACCACTGGCACTTCTCACTTTGTATATGCTCTTCCATTAGCACTGCCTCCATCCTGCCCTTTATTTCTAGCTGGGATTTATGGTTTTATGTTTTTAAACTGTTTTTGTACCCCCTTTTCCCCAATTTTTTTTTGCTTGATTTGTCTGTGTGTTTGCGTGCTTCTGTTCCGTGTGTTTGTCTGTTTTCCTTTTCAAGGCTACATCAAGAAACAAGCCAAAGTACACATGGTGGAGAGCCCCAAATATCAATCCAAGTAGGGAAATAAAATAACCAGAGGCACACGGGACATCATTAAAAGAACACCTCCAGAACAAACAGGCCCTGGACAGGTTCAACGAGCCTCCTTTAATAAAGCAATAGTCACAGGTGCAGAGTGCATAACTCGCTTTTAAAACTGACAAGAGACAGAAAGCTAGCCAAAATGACGAAACAGAAGAATTCCCCTCTAAAGAAATTCCAGGAAAAAGTCACAGCTACAGAATTGCTTAAAACAGATAAAAGCAACATAACTGAGCAAGAATTTAGAACAATTGTCATAAAAATTAATTGCTGGGCTTGAAGAAGCCATGGAAGACATCAGATAAATGATTGTTACAAAGACTTTGGACTTTAAAAATAGTTGTGATTAATTTTAAAATGCTATAAAAGAGGTTCATAATAAAATGAAGGTGGCCACTGCACAGATTAAAGAAATAGAGAGGAGAATAGGTGAATTAGAAGACATAATTATAGAACAAGAGGAAGCCGAGGAAAACAGAAATAAATTGATCCAGGATCATGAAAGAATTTGAGAACTGAGTGATACAACCAAAAGGAACAATACCCATACCATAGGAATTCCTGAAGAAGAAAGAAAAAAAGGTTCTGAAGGGGTACTTGAACAAATTATAACCAAGAACTTCCCCAATCTGGGGTAAGAAACACACATCGAAATCCAAGAGAACTACCCTCAGAAGTAACATGAATCAATCTTCTGCACAACATATCATAGTGAAACTGAAGAGACAGTTCTGAAAGCAGCTAGGGATAAAAGGGCCCGAACATACAAAGAGAAACCTATCAGAGTAGTTACAGACCTGGCTACTGAAATATGACGGTTCAGAAAAGAATGGGAGGAAATTTTCAATGTGATGAACAGAAAAAAATGTGCAGCCATGAATCCTCTATCCAGCAAGCCTGTCATTCAATTAGAAGGAGAGATAAAGGTTTTCCCAAATAAACAAAAGTTGAGAGAATTCACCACTAAACCAGCCCTACAGAAATCTTAAGAGGGACTCTATGAAGGAAATGCTGCAAGGAACACAAGGTACCAGAGACACCATTACAAGCATGAACACTACAGAGAACACAATGACTCTAATCCCATATTTTTCAATAATAATGCTGAATGTAAATGAGCTAAATGCTGCAATCAAAAGACATAAGGTATCAGAATGGATAAAAAAAAGAATCCATGTATTTGTTGTCTCCAAGAGACTCATTTTAGACTTGAGGACATCTTCAGATTGAATGTAAGGGGTAGAGAAATATCTATCATGCGACTGGAAGTCAAAAGAAAGCAGGAGTAGCCAAACATATCGGACAAACTGAACTTTAAAGTAAAGGCAGTAACAAGATATGAAGAAGGGCATTATATAATTACAGGGTCTACCCATCAGGAAGAGCTAACAATTATAAACATCTACGTGCTGAATTCTAGTTCCATTCACATTGCTGCAAATGGCATGATTTCATCCTTTCTCATCCCATTTACAATCGCACCAAGAACCATAAATTACCTAGAAATAAAGCTAACCAAAGATGTAAAAGACCTGTATGCTGAAAACAAATAGAAAGCGTATGAAAGAAATTGAAGAAGATGCAAAGAAATGGAAAAACATTCCATACTCATGGATTGGAAGAATACATATTGCTAAAATGTCAATACAACCTAAAACAATCTACACAGTCAATGCAATCCTAATAAAAATTTCACTTTCTTCTCAAAGTTAGACCAAACAATCCTAAAATTTGTATGGAACCACACAAGACCCTGAACAGCCAAAATAATATTGAAGAAGAAAACCAAAGCGAGAGGCATCACAACCCCAGACTTTAGCCTCTACTACAAAGCTATAATCATCAAGACAATATGGTATTGGCACAAAAACAGACATAAACCAATGGAATGGAATAGAAAACCCAGAATTGGACACACAAATGTGCATCCTACTCATCTTTGACATACAGGAAAGACCATCCAATGGAAAAAAAACAGTCTCTCTAGCAAATGGTACTGGGAGAACTGGACATCAACATGCAGAAGAATGAAACTAGACCACCTTCTCGCACCGTGCACAAAAATAAACTCAAAATGGATGAAAGACCTTAATGTGAGACAGGAAACCATCAAAACCCTAGAGGAGAAAGCAGGCAACAACTTCTTTGACCTCAACGACAGCAATTTCTTACTTGATGCATCTTCAAAGACAAGGGAATTAAAATCCAAAATGAACTCTTGGGACCTATTGAGATAAAAACTTTCTGCACTGCAAAGGAAACAGTCAACAGATCTTTAAAATTTTTAAAAGGAGACAGAAAACCAACTACATGAAACTCCTAATTTTGGAACATTGGCAAATAATTTAAAACCAAAAATTTCAACAGTTTGTTGGCCAAAGAACTTTTACAAGCCTGGTGTGTCTTGATCTGAGAGTGTGTAGATGTTCACTCAGCACAATACAATGTTGCAAAGTAGATAAATTGTATGTGTGTATCCATTTTCATAGTTTTATCACATTGTATTTTCTTAAAGGGAGAGACTTTTTTTGTTTATTTATTTATTTATTTTGAGAGAGAAAGAGAGACAATGAGGAGAGAACAAGCAGGGAGGGGCAAAGAAAGGGAGAGAGAATTCCAAGAAGGCTCTGTGCACTGTCAGTACAGAGCCTGAGGCAGGGCTCGATCTCGCAAACCATAAGATCATGAACTGAGCTGAAATCAAAAGTCAGAAGATTTACCGTCTGAGCCACCCAGGAGCCCATATCACATTGAATTTTTAAACCAGATTTGAAACCCAAAGTTTAAAAAGGTCAATTAATGCCAATCCAGCTCCAGAAGCAGTTGCATTCCGAGGTTCAAAGTCTGGCCTTATGATTGAAACTGATTTATTCAGTGACCTTGAATAAGGTCATTATCCTGTACTTAGCCTTGGCATCTGTGTTTATAACATAAAGATAGCAACTGCTAAGCTACTGTGAAATGATCTAGCCAAAGGGATTTAAAACTTTCAGTTCCCTCTTAAAAAGTGCTTCAAGAATTCACAATACTCTGTGATATTAGAGTTTGCCTCATGTGGACAGTTCCTATGAATTTTGCCAAAATTATAAGCATACTGTGAAGCCTAACAATGACAAACACTTGGCTGAATACAAGCTTTTGCAGAATTGTAAAAACAAAACAAAACAAAACAGACGGTGCTTTTATAAATTAGAACATATATTTTCCAGGAAAAAATACTTCCATTTCTGTCAGTATTTTCTTTTCAATTCCTTAAGCTCTGAAACTACCTTATAAAGCACAGTAGAAAAATGAAAATGTATTCAATATTTTAAGCCTCATAAGCAAATAAATTGGTGGAAGGTAATATTTACTTCTTTGCTTATACACTCATATCTGTATATGAGCCTTGAATTGAGACTATGAAGAATGCTCATTTACAGTATTCCTTATTAGGAGGATGTATTCCATTAACTATAATGGTCTCATTTTTATTTTGTTGCTAATATATCCACATACTCTATTTTATACATCTGAATGTGTACTGTACTGGTATGCAAAATGACTATAATTTTAAAAGTTCCAACTCAGTTAATAAATTACATATACTTCAAAATTATTACATGCAATTTAATACTGTATTTTCCTCTATTTATCAGTATAGAAAAGTTTTTCCTTTTGGATATGGGAGTTACTACTGATCATAGTAACTCCTTCAATCTCCTCCGATCTATCAATGGTATTAAAAATGAAGTCTCTCTGGAAAACAGTGTGGAGACTCCTCAAAAAACTATCCATAGAACTCCCCTATGACCCAGCAATAGCACTGCTAGGGATTTACCCAGGGGATACAGAAGTGCTGATGCAAAAGAGCACATGTACCCCAATGTTCATAGCGGCACTTTTTACAATAGCCAAATCATGGAAAGAGCTTAAATGTCCATCAACTGATGAATGGATCAAGAAGATGTGGTGTATATATATACAATGGAGTACTATATGGCAATGAGAAAGAATGAAATATGGCCATTTGTACCAAAGTGGATGGACCTCGAGGGTGTCATGCTAAGCAAAATAAGTCAGGCAAAGAAGAATAGATAACTTATGTTTACATTCATAGGTCTAACAGGAGAGACTTGGCAGGGGACCATGGGGAGAGGAAGGGGGAAAGAGAGTGGGTGAGAGTGAGGGACACAGATCAAGGGAGACTACTAAATACTGAAAATGAACCATGGACTGAAGGGGGAAGGGGAGGGAGGGAGGGGTTGATGGTCACAGTGGGGGGCACTTGTGGGGAGAAGCACTGGGTGTTATATGGAAACCAATTTGACAATAAACTATTTAAAAAATAAAAATGAATCCTTATATTTCTCGTTTGCAAAATTTTATAATTTTTTTCAGCATCATAATTGAGTTGATTGCTCTTCTCAAACTCCTATAACTTCTTTCTCTAAAGAATACACAACACTGATTTTACAAAATCAATGTGCACTCTACATTTTCTGGGCATCCTTAGTATCCTGACATCTCCCCTACCTCTTCTGCCACAGGTCAGCTGCTCCAATAATTCCACATTTCTTTGCTACATTCTTATCTGAGCCTTCTTCTCATCATCCCCCTGCTTCACACAGACCTGATTCATTTGGCATCTGTATGCATTTCTGACCCTCCATCCTCCTACGTGCAGCTTGCTTGCTACTCTGTCCAAACCCATTTTCTGACTACACACTTTGTTTCCATCACCCACTCCCAAACTCCATCTCTTGTTCTTTATTGACCTTTATGCTCAGAACTGCCTCCCACGAACATTCATAAACCTCCTTACTATGCTCCCTGAGAACATTTCCCCAGAAGAGCTGTGTAGTCTTCAAGCATTCCTGCGCTTATGTGTGCATGCCACACTCTTAGCTGATCCTGGCCCATTTTTAGCAATTCACTTTTCTTCCCTGAAATATTTTATATGGAGCCTTAGTTTATTCTGAACACTTTCTTTACAGAAATAATCAGAGAAACTGCAGCAGTGTGGGTTAAATAAAATCCATAATATTTATTTTTAAATAAATTATGTAAACATAGGGCAGGATTAATACTATTGTCAGCTGGAACAATGATGGCAGATAAAAATAGTTTCTCACATGCCTGGGAAACTTACATCTTTCCTATAGTATTTTAGTAACCACTACTTTTAGGAATTTTGAACTTTTAATAAAAGTGTTAGGTTGACCTTCTAAAAGTCTTTTTAAAACTGATTTTAATATAGGGGCATCTGGGTGGCTCAGTCAGTTAAGCATCTGACTCTTGATCGTGGCTCAGGTCATGATTTCACAGTTCTTGAGTTCAGGCCCTGCACAGGGCTCTATACTGGCATCGCAAAGCCTGCTTGGAATTCTATCTCCTTCTCACTGCCCATCACCCACTCTGTCTCTAAAAAAACACTGACTTTATTATAAGTATAAATTTATTAGACTCCTTAAGTAGTTTTATTCTATATCATATACAAATCTTGAATGAATTGTATGCATTTAAATCTCTTTGAAAGCAAATGCTGTTATATCGTTTCAACTAGAGCAATTTCCAAACACGTTTTTGGAAGAAACATTCTCATCTATTTTCTGCAATAAACTTTAGGCAATTCTGAATAAATTGAAATTCAGTATGTGTAAATAACCTGGCATGAGTTATAAACTAATACAAAATAATAATAGTAATAATAATAATGACAAGATGTGGACTCATTGCAAACTAAAGTCATAGGGCAGGCTGCCCTATGAATAACAACTCCCAGTCTAGGAAAAAATTGACACTAAGGAAATAGTTCATTGCTTTGCCCAATGGCCCAAAAGTGCCCTTTGTCCTGAATTATAAAAGTAGTGGGGAAGAAAATGGAGGTTCAAAGTCTCCATTTGGTCTCCTCCAAACATTCCATCAAGCACAGTCCCCCTTCTCTCTAAACCTTTATTGAACTCATGTCATATTATTTATTCTGACAGTTAACACATGTAGTCTTTTCTTTCTCCATGTGTTTATCTTCCTGCTGCATGTGGGAATGCTAAAGGCAGGGACAATAGAGTATATTAGTTTTGTTTGTCACTTCAGCATTGATGCAATGCCAATTGGATGTACATGAGTTCATTTAATATATATCTCTGCGTATATAGTAGACACCAGGCCCAGTGAAGTGTATAGAGATAGGATGATATAAAAGACAAATTTCTGCCCCCAAAGTACTAAAATCTAGTGGGAGCAAAGTAGAGATGTACCATAATAGTGCTAAGTGTGGTCACTGAAACCAGGATTTAGGGGTATGAGACCATATTTAGAAGGACTTTAACTGCTTGTAAAGGTTTCAAGACAAGCTTTCAGAAGGAGTAGTTTCTATCTTGCAATCTGGAGATAACTAAGAGTTAGCACAGTGGAGTTGGGGGGAAGCAGAGGAGTTTTCCAGACAGTTTTTAAAAATATAATTTACTGTCAGATTGGCTTAGATACAACCCAGTGCTCATTCCATCAAGTGCCCTCCTCAGTGCCCATCTCCCATTTCCCCCTCTCCCCTACCTCCCACAACCCTCATTTTGTTCTCTGTATTTAAGAGTCTCTCATGGTTTATTTCCCTCCCTATCTGTTTGTAACTATTTTTTTCCCCTACCCTTACTCCATGATCTTCTGTTAAGTTTTTAAGATCCACATATGAGTGAAAACATATGATATCTGTCTTTCTCTGACTTATTTCACTTAGCATACTACCCTCCAGTTCCACCCACATTGTTGCAAATGGCAGGATTTAATTCTTTCTCATTATCAAGTATATATAAACAATTGTATATGTAAACTATATCTTATTTATCCATTCACCAGTTGATGGACATTTGGGCTCTTTCCATAATTTGGCTAATGTTGAAAGAGCTGCTATAAACATTGCGGTACATGTGCCCCTATGCATCAGCACCCTTGTCTCCTTTGGGTAAACTCCTAGTAGTGCTATTGCTGAGCCATATTGTAGTTCATTTTTAGTTTTTTGAGGACCATCCACACTGTTTTCCAGAGCGGTTGCATCAGTTTGCATTCCCACCAACAGTGCAAGAGGGTTCCTGTTTCTCCACATCCTCTCCACCATCCGCAGTTTCTTGATTTGGTCATTTTAGCCACTCTGACTGGTGTGAGGTGGTATCTCAGTGTGGTTTTGATTTGTATTTCCCTGATAGTGAGTGATGTTGAGCATCTTTTCATGTGTCTGTTGGCCATCTGTATATCTTCATTGGAAAAGTGTCTACTCCTGTCTTTTTCAGGTGAGGAGTTTGGTGAATTCTTTATAGATTTTGGATACTAGCCCTTTATCCGATATGTCATTTGCAAATATCTTTTCCCATTCTGTCGGTTGCCTTTCAGTTTTTTTTTATTGTTTCCTTTGCAGTACAGAAGCACTTAATCTTTAGTCCCAATAGTTCATTTTGGCTTTTTAATGTCTTTGCCTTTGGAGATGTGACAAGTAAGAAATTGCTGTGGCTGAGGTCAAAGAGCTTGTTGCCTGCTTTCTCCTCTAGGGTTTTGATGGTTTCCTATCTCACATTAAGGCCTTTCATCCATTTTGAGTTTATTCGTGACATTTTAGCAATATTCTATGAAATTTAGCATGAGTATGGAATGTTTTTCCATTTATTTGCATCTTCGTTGATTTCCTTCATAAGCTTTCTACTGTTTTCAGCATATAGGTCTTTTACATCTTCAGTTAGCTTTATTTCTAGGTATTTTGTGGTTCTTGATGCAATTGTGAAAGGGATCCATTTATCTCTTTTTCTGTTGTTGCTTCATTATTAGTGTATAAAAATGGAAATGATTTCTGTACATTGATTTTGTACCTTGCGGCTTTGCATGGATCAGTTCTAGCGGTATTTTGGTGGAGTTTTTCAGGTTTGCATATAGAGCATCATGTCATCTGCGAAAAGTGAAAGTTCGATTTCTTCTTTGCCAGTATTGATGCTTTTTATTTCATTTTGTTGTCTGACTGTTGACGCTCGGACTTCCAAAACTATATTAAACAACAGTGGTGAGAGTGAACATCCCTGTTGTGTTCCTGTCCCAGGGGGATAGCTCTCAGTTTTCCCTCATTGAGTATGATATTAACTGTGGGCTTTTGATAACATGTTTTTATGAAGTTTTTTATGTTCCTCCTGTTCCAGCTTCCTTAGAAGTTTTTATTAAGAGAGATGTATTTTGTCAGATACATTTTCTCCATCTGTTGACAGGACCATATGGTTCTTATCCTTTCTTTTATTAATGTGATGTATCACATTGATTTGTAAGTATTGAACCAGCCTTGAAACCCAGGAATGAATCCTATTTTATCATGGTGAATAATTCTTTTTGTATACTGTTGAATTTGATTGTTTAGTATATTATTGAGAATTTTTGCATCCATGTTCATCAGAGATATTGACCTGTAACTCTCCGTTTTTTTGTGGCGGGGTCTGTGTCTGGTTTAAAAATCAAAGTAATGGTAGCTTCATAGATTGAATTCAGAATTTTTTCTTCCATTTCTATTTTTTTGGGGGGGGGAACAGCTTGAGAAGCATAGGTATTAATTCTGCTTTAAATGTCTGGTAGAATTCCCCAGGGAAGCCATTTAGTCCAAGATTATTTGTTGTGAGATTTTTGATAACTGATTCAATTTCTTCACTAGTTATGGTCTGTTCAAATTTTCTATTTCTTCCCGTTTGAGTTTTGTTAGTGTGTGGGTATCATGGAATTTGTCCCTTTTTTTTCCCCAGGTAGTCCTGTTTGTTGGTATATAATTTTTCATAGAATTCTCTGATAATTGCTTGTATTTCTGAGAGATTGGTTGTGATAAATCCATTTTCATTTGTGATTTTATCTATTTGGGTCCTCTCTCTTCTTTTTGAGAAGCCTAGCTAGGGGGTTATCAGTTTTGTTTATTTTTTCAAAACAACTCTTAGTTTCATTGATCTGTTCTACTGTTATTGTTGTTGTTTGCGGGGGGGGGTCTATATTTATTTCTGCTCTGATCTTTATTCGTTGTCCATTCCTTGTTTTTCTGCTTCAAGTTCCTTTAGATTTTGTATATGAAAATTTTCATGTTTCTTGTGATAGGACTGAATTGCGATGTATTTTCCTCTTAAGACTGCCTTTGCTGCAGCCCAAAGGGTTTGGGTTGTTGTGTTCTCATTTTCATTTGTTTGCATATATTTTTTAACTTCTTTAATTGCCAGGTTGACCCACTCATTGTTTAGTAGGATGTTCTTTAACCCCCATGTATTTGGAGGTTTCCCAAACTTTCCTGTGGTTGATTTCAAGTTTCATAGCATTGTGATTGAAAGTGTGCCTTGTATTATCTCAATTCTTTTATGTTTATTAAAGGCTGTTTTGTGACTCAGTATGTGATCTATCTTGGAAAATGTTCCATGTGAACTCTATAAAAATGGTTATCTGATCCAGTGTATCACTCACGGCCATTGTTTCCTTATTGATTTTTT
>NC_043702.1:108819645-108833809 GCF_006229205.1 Suricata suricatta
GCCATCATATAATAATCACTGGGTCTATCCATCAGAAGAGCTAACAATTATAAATGTTATAAATGCACTGAATTCAGGAGCACCCAAATATAGAAAACAATTAATCACAAACCTAAGCAATCTATTGGTAAGAATGTGGTAATTGAGGGAACTTTAATACTCCACTTACAGCAATGGACAGATAATCTAGACAAAAGGTTAAAGAGCCAAGTAGTTTATTGGTAAACGCAACTGATAAGGTAGTTCTATGCCTTGGAATCTATGACCCTACTTTCACAGCATCTAAGTTCCTGGAAAAATGCTTAATATTTTACATTTCCACTTATCACCTATTTTCATCATAACAGAATGAAGTATTAATTATTTACTATCTTTTAAGAACTATCTGATCCTTACAATTATTTATATACAATGGAGTACTACATGGCCATGAAGAAGAATGATATATGACCATTTGCAGCAAAGTGGATGGACCTCGACAGTGTCTTGCTAAGTGAAATAAATCAGGCAGAGAAGGATAGATACCATATGTTTGCACTCATAGGTCTAGCAGGAGAAACCTAACAGAGGACCATAGGGAGGGGAAGGGGGAAAGAGAGCTGGGGAGAGTGAGGGACACAAATCATCAGAGACTATTGAATACTGAATAGGAACCATGGACTGAGGGGAGAGGGAGGGAAGGTGTCGGAGGCTGCCAAGTTTTTTGTCTGCCTCAGGCAAGGATTTTCACTCTCTGGAGAGTGAACCAGTAAACAAGATTTGCATCTAGAGGCTGGAGACTGCCATTTCCTGGTCAAAATAACTTTGGCGTCTGTCATGCTGGACAAGACGTGGAGTGGCCAAGGTGCACAAAAGATCAAAACCGTATTTTGGGTTATTCAGTGCTAACTTCCCCCTTCCCAGCATTGCTGAGGCAAATCTGGGCGTTTCTTTTGATATTCATTTGACTCTGTTTACCTGGTAACTGATCTTGGTCGGCTGCTTTGTTTTCCCACCTTGAAACCTTCATAAGAGACAGTTTTCTGAATAAAGCTCTCTCTCTCTCTTTCGCATGATCGGAAACCATGAGTTGTGTCTTTACTCTCTGCGTCTCCCTCTCCCTCCTGCCCTGTTTTTCTCTCCCTCCCTCAGGAGAAGAACCCGTGATGATTCTCTGCCCTGCCGGTCAGGGCAGACGAAACAGGTACTGCCGAACGCCGGGGACGAGCGCGCCGGACCCCGGGCGCCAGGTTACGACAATTGGCGCCTCAATGTGGGGCTCAGTGAAGGAATGCGACCCTGAGCACGGGTTACAATAGGAAGGGGTTGATGGTCATGGTGGGGGGCACTTGTGGGGAGAAGCACTGGGTGTTACATGGAAGCCAATTTGAAAATAAACTATTAAAAAAAAAAAAAGAAATGGACCACATTTACATTTGACCAAAAACCATAAGATACCCAGGAACAGATCTAATCAAAGAGGTAAAAGATCTTTATGCTGGAAGCTATAGAAAGCTTATGAAAGATGGGGTGCCTGGGTGGCTCAGTTGGTTAAGTGGCCGACTTGGACTCACGTCCTGATCTCACAATTTGTGAGTTCAAGCTACACGTCAGGCTCTGTTTGAGAGCTCAGAGCCTGGATCCTGCTTCAGATTATGTGTTTCCCTCTCTCTCTGCCCCTCCCCTGCTCACTCTTTGTCTTTCAAAAATAAATAAACATTAAAAAAATAAAGAAAGTGAAGATGACACAAAGGAGCAGAAAAAACATTCCATGCGCAAAGATTGGAAGAACACATTTTGTTAAAATGTCAATTCTACCAAAAGCAATCAACACTTTCAATGCAATCCCAATCAAAATTGCACTGGCATTCTTCATAGAGCTAGAACAAACAATTCTAAAATTTGTGTGGAACCAGAAAGACCTCAAACAGCCACAGTAATGTTGAAAAAGAAAACTAAAAGTGGAGGCATTACAATTCTGGACTTAAAGCTGTATTACCAAGCTTTAATCACCAAGACATATGTTACTGGCACAAAAACAGAAGCATAAATCAATGGAACCAAATAGAGAACCCAGAAATGGACCCACAAATATATAGCCAATGTTCTTTGCAAAGCATGAAAGAATATCCAATAGAAAAAAGACAGTGTCTTCAGCAAATGCTCTTGGGAAAACTAGACAGTAACATGCAGAAGAATGAACCTGGATCATGTTCTGACACCACACACAAAAATAAATTTTAAAATGGTTGGAAGACCTAAATGTGAGTCAGGAAACCATCAAAATCCTACAGGAGAAAATAGGCAGCAACCGCTTTGACCTTGGCTAGGTGTGCTTGTCTCTAGAGGCAAGGGAAACAAAAGCAAACATGAACTATTGGGACCTCATTAAGATAAAACGCTTCTGCAAAGGGAAGGAAACAATCAACAAAACTAAAAGGAAACTGGGGGAATGGGAGAAGATATTTGCAAATGACATATCTAATAAAGGGTTAGTATCCAAAACCTATAAAGAATTTATCAAACTCAACATCCAATAAATGAATAATCCAGTGAATAAATGGGCAGAAGACATGAATAGGCACTTTTCTTTTTTTTTTAAATGTTTTATTTATTTTTGATACAGAGAGAGACAGAGCATGAGAGGGGGAGGAGCAGAGAGGGGAGACACAGAACTGGAAGCAGGCTCCAGGCTCTGAGCTAGCTGTCAGCACAGAGCCCGACGTGGGGCTGGAACCCACGAACGTGAGATCCGACCTGAGCCGAATCGGAGGCTTAACCGACTGAGCCACCCAGGCGCCCCAAGGCACTTTTCTAAAGAAGACATCCAGATGGCTAACAGACACAGGAAAACACTCATCATCAGGGAAATACAAATCAAAACCACAATGAGAGGTGTTAACCTCACACCTGTCAGAATGGCTAAAATTAACAACTTAAGAAACAACAGATGTTGGGAAGGATGTGTAGAAAAGGGAACCCTTTTGCACTGCTGGTGGGAATGCAAGCTGCTGCAGCCACTTCAGAAAACAATATGAAGGTTTCTCAAAAAACTAAAAATAGAACTACCCTATGACCCAGCAATTGCACTACTAAATATTTATCTAAAGGATACAAAATTGCTGATTTGAAGGGCACATGCAGCCCAATGTTTATAGCAGCACTATCAACAATAGCCAAATTATGGAAATAGCCCAAATATCCATTGACTGATGATGGATAATTTCTTTTAGCAATACCACACTGTCTTAATTCTCTAATTTATAATAAGTCTTTTGCCTTTCATATAAACTTTAGAGTTAGTTAATCAATATGCTGGGATTTTGATTAGAATTGGTTGAATTTATAGACATAAGTGATCTAAGGCCCATTCTTCCTACACACTAACAAGCTACTACAGGTAACTTTTAAAAATAGGAGTGGAATTTAATTTACTATGGTAGAATGGTTACAGAGAAAGTAGAAGATTATTAAAATAGATCTTTCCCAGTGGTTTTAGGAATAGACAGGACAGAAGCTTGATAACTCTCAGAATCATGGGTGCAGGGTGGGATCAGCAGAAGAGGTGCCCATTTGTTGAGTTTGAGGGTACTCCCAAAGTGATTATTAATCTTGGTTTCCCCAATCCATACCATTACTTTGTTCATAGCCTAGCTACATAAATAATTGTAAGGATCAGATAGTTCTTAAAAGATAGTAAATAATTAATACTTCATTCTGTTATGATGAAAATAGGTGATAAGTGGAAATGTAAAATATTAAGCATTTTTCCAGGAACTTAGATGCTGTGAAAGTAGGGTCATAGATTCTAAGGCATAGAACTACCTTACCAGTTGCGTTTACCAATAAACTACTTGGCTCTTTAACCTTGATTCACACTTTTTCTTCTGCCCAAATACTTTTCTCACACATTTTGCTTGTTTGAAACCTTCTCAACCTTTATTTCTAATCATGAATGTTAGGTCTTTGGAGAAGACTTCCTTGATCACCCACTTTAAAGCAGGTTAGTCCCATTCTTAAAGCATCTGTTTTTAATCTCCACATCATGCTCACAGTTTGCAATTATGTTATTTATTTATTGACTTGTTCACTGTCTGTCTTACCTCATCCCATTACGCTGTAAATTCCCTGAAGGCAAGGAACAGGACTATTTTAATCAACACTATAGAACCACCTACTAGTGTAGTGCTGAGCATTTAAAGAATCTCAATGAAAAACATTTGTAACGAGATGAGGTAATGGATGGTATAAACGTATTGTGGTAATCATTTTGCAATATATGCTGTACACACACTTATATAGGATTGTGTGTCAATTATATCTCAATAAAACTAAGGTTAATTATAATTAATATAATTAGTATATTTGTATATTTACATATATAATATAATTCATATATTTATACATAACTCATATGTAATATGATTAATCATAATACAAAATAATATAAATTAATAATACAATACTTCATTTATATTAAAAGTAAAAACACTATCAAGTAGTGAAATAAACAGGTCAGGCTTCAAACTATGTCTTTAAAGCCTAATTTCAAGCTCCTTAAATATTGAAAGGAGTTTCCACTTTGTGGGAGTTAACACATTTTGTAGACCAGTAGACCACTTCCAGCTGCACTCAGGCCACTTCAATCTGGCAGCTGAAATTGATCCAGTTGGAAGCTTTCTAAGTTGTCATCATTACTGAGGCCTATAAAACTATTGCCCTGATGAAGACAAGTTAGTACACCCTGCACGTTTCTTTCCAGGCACTTCAGATCCAACAACTCAGGAAAATCCAAAGAAGGCACCTTGCAAATTGTAGAGATCATTCAACTACTTAACAGCTATTTTAATTGCTTTTGGCATTTTTTAGATTTTGCATATGCATCTGCCTTGAACAAAGTCTCAGGAGCTTTAGGAAGACAGGAACAAATGCATAGAAAATGTTTCCCTGTCTAGGAAGAATGTAAAAGACTCGGTAGGCACTAGAGCACCAAATAGCTCTAGCAGTCTTTCATCGAGTATCATAGGCAAGGAAAGATGGACTGAAGTTTTAAATCAATTTTCTTCTCCTACCTCCCTAATCTCTGAGGAAGTATTTAAAGTGTAGTAGTAGACACTGACAAATTAATTCCCAATAAGCAGTACAATCATTTTGCCTTGAAATTCTGATGATAGCTGTTTCTATACTGTTACCAGAAAACCTAGTTACATTGAGAGTAAAATTTTCCCATTCCTCAGCCAGCACCCTGAAATCACGTTTGTACAGCTGAAGCTCCTACACAGATGGGTGAAATAAAATCTCCCACAAGCCTTTTCCTGCTCTTCTGAGGAAAATAAAGCTGATGCAAAGTTCTACACTGAAACCACTGCTTTGTGTTGCAAAAAAAAAAAAAAAAAAAGAAAGAAAGAAAAATCCAGCAACCAGCCATTTTCTAGTGAAGTATAAGTTACTTGAGGGCAATTCTCTGGAAAGGTCTTCAGTAAGAAATGTGAGTTTTAAACTTCTTTTGGATTATTTGTGATCAGAACAAGTTCCTCTTAATTTCTGTGTGAAAGTGCAAATGTTTAAGGTATTTGTTTCATAAAGAGCAAGCAAGCACCATCCCTAAACTGAAATATTTATTTTCTCCTCTTTGGATCTTTTTTGGTCTTTTTCCATTGTTAAAAAGAAAACCACACACTCAGAATGGAATCATTTATATTAAGACTCCATATCAGCCAAAGAAGACTTAATATGAAACTTAATTGAGGCTTGGGTGCCCGCATGGCTTAGTTGGTTGAGCGTTGACCCTTGGTTTCGGCTCAGGTCATAATTTCGCAGTTCGTGGGACCCAGCCCTGTTTGGGGCTCCATGCTGTCAGTGTAGAACCTGCTTGCATTCTCTCTCTCCCTCTCTCTCTGCTTCTCTTTTGCTCACTCTCTCTCTCAAAATAGATAAATAAACTTAAAAAATAAACTTAACTGAGGCTTTAGCTTCTTCCACGATGTGACTTTTAAACAGATAACCTGAAATTTCTTGGTCAGCATTGGAGGTAATTCACTAATGGATCTCTTCCTCTTCCTTGATTAAAACAACACATTCTTTGCTAATAATTTCTTTTTTTTCTGTTCCCTCTCTTCCTTTAAAAACTTTTCCTTTTCTGCAGCTTGATGGAGCTCCTTTCTATTTTCTAGATGAGATGCTGTCCATTTCATGAATCACTGAATAAAGCCAAATTAATCTTTAAATTTAATTCAATGAATTTTATTTAATATCATATTGTAATAATTAGATTGGCTCTTTAATTCTAAGAGAAAATGCTGACACTTAGAATTCAATGTAAAAGCATCTTTAATATATGTGTGTATGTGTGTGTGTGTGTGTGTATGTGTGTGTATGGGAGCAGTGTGTAAATCACCAATATTAAGATCATCTTCTGGAATATGCATGGAAAAACTTGTGTCTATTAGAACAGACACATATGTATGTGTGCTCTCTGGGGTGTCTTGGTTTAATGAAAACCCATATGTTTGGCCTAATTTTTGTGGGCAGGCCTCATTTTATTTATTATCAAATTATTTATTACTAAAACCAGAGTGCTCTGTGGAATATAGTTTTCCCTCTTCTGCCCATATTTATACTAGAATCTCTATCTTTTTTTTTTTAATGATCTCGAGGCCCAAAATGAGGCTCAAACTTCCAACCTCAAAATCAAGAATTGTGTATGCTACCAAGTGAGCCAGCCAGAAGCCCCACTTAGAATCTCTTCCCACGCTTGTTCTATGGATCTTTTTATTGTAGTGGTGGCAAGCTGTGTCAAGAGGAAGGACTTAACCCCATTTATACCTCTATTAAACTGAATGGTTAAAAAAATGGTTATAATTTTTCCCATAATGTATTAAATAAGAAACATTATGCTTACATATGAAAAGATATAGTGTTCTAATATACCTACCTTTAAGTCTATGAAAGTATATAATACTATTTTAAAACTCAATAATGCAGTTTGGATTAATGTTTGCAGATTCTAAGAGTTGCTCAAAAAGCTCTGAAAAACCTAGGCGAAGGCTGCACTCAAAACAGAGTGTCTATTTGCCACAGATGGCTATTAAGCAATTGATATGTGACTAGGCTGAATGAGATGTTGCTGTTAGTAACATTCATAATGGATTTCAAAGACTTAATATGGTAAAAAAAAACTGTAATCTATCCCCGTAATAATTTTTTATTGATTTCTAGTTGAAATATTTGGGATATTTTGGGTTAGATAATTATTTAGTTCTTCAAATTGTTTTTATCTGTTTTTTCTTTTAGCCCTTTTAATGTAGATACTAGAATACTTATGTTACCAATGAGGCTTGCATGACATTTCTATTGAAGAGCAGTGCTCTCTAGGCCAAGGATTGGCTATCTCAATCTTAATTTCTTATTGGCTCTGTCTTTAAGATGCTTTTTGTGCCTTCTTGTCACTGAACATGGTAAATTATAGGCTTATAGTGAACTTTCTATAAGCAATTCTGAATAGTTGTTGATTAGTCACTTAGTCCCTGGATGGTCCTGTTGAGGTAGAAAGGCCAACTTCACCCACAAAGGGTACTTCTAGAGACGCAATACCAGGACTCTGGCTTTGTAGGAGATTTCTTGTGACATAAGAACAAAATAAATGTTTTCCTTCCTTCGTTTCTCAGTTACAAATAAACCAAAATCTTTTTAGCTAATATATGTTAAAAGCTAAAGTGTGCCCACCTATCTAGGAGGGAAGTTTATGTTCCACTAGCAGCAGTGAGAAACACCTATGATTCATAATTCATTACCTTTAACTGTTTTCTAAAATAGAAACAAATTTGTAGAGCATTCTGTATTGCTTGGGCAAAGTAATGTTTGATTTTTCTCAGCTTTGTAAGCACTTAATTTCCAAGTACTGCATTGGTGGTAACATGAAAGAGGATGGTAAAAACTGAAAGCTACATAATTCTTGTTTGTTATCCACATAATGATTTCTGTAAAAGAGGTGTGTGGATTCCATCTTGAAATTTTCTGGTAAGAATAGGGCTTTTTATAATGTTAATAAGTATGGGAACAACTGGAATATTTATGTAGATAAATTATTTCATAGAATATGAATGTCTCAGAGAAGAGTTAATTCTCCATTTAAGATACTGGTACTATAGGCACAGTAGTTAAACTCTTATTTGTCTTGTTAGGTTCTCCTTCCAAGTTTTTGATTTGGCTCAATTAACTGAGAAATACTTTTCAAAATAATAATAACTTCCATTCTTTTACTCATTCATTAAACATGTATTGACTCTCAGCACTGATGAGAGTCTTCATGATAAAGCAGGTGCTCAGCCACAGCATAATTGACACTGGGTTGCAGGGAAGATTGTGTCCAATGTATTATGTTTAGCAGTGTCATTGGTGCTAGCAGCTTCCTGACCATTATGAAAACCCAAAATGTCTCAAATAGGGCCAAATGTTGCCTGGGGAGCAAAATCATCTCCCCATTTGAGAAGCATTGATGATAGCAAGAAAGAACAGATGGGAGTTGGAGGTGGGGGTAGGAGAAAGACAAGGGATGTGGCAGTTGGCATCACACAGATAAGTGGATGTAAGAGACATAAGGGGGAAGAATAACAGAGAGAGGCAGGAATTAGCAAAAGTCGGGTTTGGGCAACTGGAGAGATTGTGGTACTTTTGTAGGACAAAAAAAAAAAAACAACCCAAAAAGGAGAATGAATATGCAAGAGCACATATGATATGGTGGGTTTGAGTGGGGGCATGGCAATGCAACTGTTCTCTAGAAAGTGGCTCCAGGAGTCGGTAGTATAGGAGTAAAGTCAGGACTGAGAGGTGGATGGGAGAGGCCAAGTCTTAGTAGTTGATATCAGGACAGAGTTGTCTTTCAAGGAAAGGTCATTCACCTTCTGGAGAAAAGGGCGAGTTCGATAATTAACATCCAATCTGATTGTTTTGTTAGAGATTCTCAAACATTCATCAAGGTGAAGCAGAGTAAAAACTAAAAACATATATCAAAACATTTCAGTATTGAGAGACACTGAATTGAGAGAGTGATGGAACAGGAGGAGAGCTGAAAGAGAAAAAGAAATGCCATATAATTCAGACAAACAGAGAGGAGGATTGATTATTCACTTACTGTTAACTGAGTGCCATAAAACATTATATGATTTTAATTTCAAAGAAGCTGGGAAATTCAACATTCTTGTATCTCACTTTCTTATACATACCATATTTCAAAATTTCAAACATACAGAAGAGTGGAAAGAATTTTACAGCAACAGCATATATCCATCATCTAAATTATACAATTAAAATTTAAATAAGCCTGCCTTACTATGTTATCTGTCCATATCTCCATCCATTAAAATAGCATCTTAATATTTTAATTAAGTTGCAGAATTTAGTACATTTATCCCAACTACATTCACATATGTATATTATGAACTGGAATTCAACATTTGTTAAAAATTTTCAGGGGCACCTGGGTGGCTCATTCGGTTAAGCCTCTGACTTCAGCTCAGCTCAGATCTCACGTTTGTGGGTTCGAGCCCCATGTCAGGCTCTGTGCTGACAGCTAGCTCAGAGCCTGGAGCCTGCTTCTGGTTCTGTGTCTCCTTCTCTCTCTGCCCTTCCCCCTCTCATGCTCTGTCTCTCTCTGCATCAAAAATAAATAAAACATTAAAAAAAATTAAAAAATTTTTCCAATCTATTTCTATTATTTTCAAAGTCTGTATCCAATTCATTCTGTTGGAAAATGGGTAGCAACTAATTTCATATACATTTTTGGTGACCTCTTTGGGATCCTAATACTAAAGAGTTTTACCAGCAATTATTCTAGATTAGATTCTTGAATATAGAGGCTAGCCATATCTATTTTTTTTTCTGTGTCCTGGTACCTAGTATTTGGTCAGGCATAGGTAGGATCTCTATTTGTTAGTTGTGTTTTTTGCAACTAGTGATATAATATCCTTTCTTCATCAAATGGAGTTAAGCTTAGGCCATGCCCCAGGCATCTTTGGGACCAGTAAATGCTGTTTGCCTTCATGATGCTCTTACCAGTCCATGAAAGAATAAACTATGTAGTCTTGTTTGTTATAAAGAATTAGGAACCTAAATTTGTAGGTTCAAGTATTGCCTTTGTTGCTATGGGAACTTGGACAAATCTCAGCCTAAAGTTATTCATTAATTAAATTTTTTAAAATGTTTTCTTAAATTTATTTTTGAGAGACCGAGAGAGATAGTGTGAGCAGGGGAGATGCAGAGAGTGTAAGGACGCAGGTCTGAACCAAACTGACTCTATGACAGGCTTCAAGTTTCCCTCTGACCTTGAAGGTCTAAGTGTCAGTTTCTCAGAATCATTAGACAATAGAAGGGCACACATTGCCCAAGGCAGGAGGGACCACCCTTGTAACACCCAATCAGGAAAGGCCAGCTAACACCCTTAATATTTCTAAGGGCAGGCCTAGAAGGCTAGTTACACCCTAAGTGAGGGTCCTGGGTCCTGGGTCCACTCTGTAATTGGTCAACACTCTAAATGTTGTGATTAGGTCCCGCCAAAAGTAACGAATACTCTAGGCAATGTGAATGGTTAAATCTGCTGTCAATAATATTGTATAATAATGATTGGATCACTATACCTGTGTCACAGTTTACTGTAACTCCCCTTCCCAAGCCCATAAAGGCCCTGCCCCACCTTTGTTTGGGGCTCTCAGCATGGATCCACTGCGCTGGTGAAGTCTGTGAGCCCGAGTTTAGGTCTGGCAAGCCTAAACCCGTAATAAAGCTCTTTGCTTTTGCATGCGTGACTCAGTCTCCCTGGTGGTCTCTGGAGATACAGAATCTGAAGCAGGCTCCAGGCTCTGAGCTGTCAGCACAGAGCCCGACGTGGGGCTCAAACCCACGAACCGTGAGATCATGACCTGAGCCGAAGCTGAATGCCTAACCAACTGAGCCACCCAGGTACCCCAGTTATTCATTAATTAAATTGGATTACGAGTACCTACCTACAGTTGGTGACCACACTTGTGAGTTTCTGATAAGCCTTTTCATGTAGAACTTTGTCACCTGTGACCTGCTGTCATGTATTGTTCAAAGGATGTGAAAACATCAGCAATCTTTTCTTTTTCTCTCTTCTGTCCTCCCTCCTTGCCTTCTTCTCTCCTTTTTTTTTTTTTTTTTTTTAATCTCTGGAACTTAAATATATCACAGAAGTAAATACTAAAGAAAGTAAAAATAAACAAAAACAAACAGGAAAAACCCCAAATAGTTCGGAGTCAAAGATGTCATGTTAAAGAAAGAACAAAAATCAAAATCCATAGTACCTCAGTGTTTAAAGAGGCAGAAAAATTCTATTAGCCTTAGGCGAACTGTGCCCTCTGAGGAGCCTGCATTCTAGAAGAGAGCAGTTTTGTAAGAGGGGAAAAACAAGGCTTTTCAAGCACTCCAGCACCTCTCTGAGACAGGGCTGTTACCCTGGCAGAGTTATTATTAAAGGTGATTTCTCCATATCATTTACTCAAAAAGGCCACCTAAAATGACTGGCTGCCTGACTTGAAATCATCTACTTTTAGGAACATAATTTGAAAAAGACTAGTACTTATTATAATGAAATACTTTTATATCAGAGACTCATATGACCATTTTTGAAAAACCTAAAAATGGCTAAAGAGAGAGGTTTAAAACGTAGTTCACAATACACAAAAGAGCATTTGCTTGCTGCATTTAAATTGCATCATTATAATATGTAGTATTTTTTCCTCCTTTGGGCTTACTTTAGAATACTAACATGTTGGATAGCTACTACATATTTCCAAAGGGTTTAAGGATGAATTTGTAACTCAAATTAACATTATCGTAACATTATTGTTGTATTATTGATTAATGCTGCTTTAATCTTGGAGCTTCTTTAGATACCTAGGATGTTTAAAAGTGCTTTAACATGGGTAACCAAATTTCCTAAGTAACAGTAACAAGGTTTACAATGAAGGGAATTTTTATATTAATACAGGAGCCAGAATGTTAAGAGATTCTTTTAAACTGTCACACACTTTTATAATAAAGGCAAGGACAAAGTTTCCTTGATGGGTTTGCTTGGAAAGCAGTGGTTTATAGCCTAACATCTGAATTCATGTGTCTGTGCCAAGGGTGTTTCCTTTTTGTCTTTTTCCTTTTTATATGCAACAACAATAGGAACATGTTTAATATTGATGAGTCTGACCTCCTGGGAGTTATAGTATATGTACCCTTTTGGAATACAAATACTATTTGATTTATATGTTAAATACATAGAATTTTGGAGATTAGCATTTTAATCAACTCTAATCTCAGGATTTTTTTTTTATTCCTTCACCTTACAATTTTGTCAAGAAAAGTTTGCAAAATGAACGTTTGAAAGGCAGCTAGTATTCTCTCAAGTAAATAGATGCAAGGTCTGCATCAAGCATAAAAGCAGCACTACATGTAGTAACCATTCCTAAACTATATGCTCCAGCACATTAACAGTGTTTAAGATGATCAGTTATTAAAGGAAAGAACACTCCATTCATTCAACAAATATTTATTGAAGAGTCATGCTTCTTTCAGGCACATGGGCGGGGGCAGGGGGTAGTGTATGTGGCCTCAATATTACTGTACCTCTAAATTGGAATTTGGCTTTAGGTTTTTCACGACTTAAAATTCTTTAACTTTTTTCATGGCAGGTCCCAGAGCTTTGAAGTTCCATGTGCATCTTCCAGCTGACGAGCTTCTTCCACGGGCACAATGCACTCGATTCACACAGCAGAGAGGAAAATCTCAGAGATAAAGGAAACGTTTTTCGCGCCTGGCTTCGGGGAGAAGCCAAGCAAGGGCGGAGGGGGCGGTGGCGGCCATTGGGGGGCCAGGCCCCGGCCGCGTTCCGCTCAGCCATTGGCTGGCTGCACTGAGCATGTTCTGGGCTGCGGCCCGCTCGTTCCGGGCCGCTGCCGCAGCCCCGGCAGCCGCGGGAGCCGGCGCGCTTTGTGCGAAGAGGAGGCAGATGTGAGCAGGGCCAGCCCCGAGCGCTTTCGCCTCCTCTCCCAGAGGTTTACCCGGCCGCCTGACTGCCCCGGGGGCATCCCCCTGTGTGGGTTGGGGGCCGAGGGGGGCCGGCATGACCTGAGTGCTGGAGGCGCCTCGGCTCGGCAGTGGGATTGCAACATGGGGAACCAGGATGGGAAGCTGAAGAGGAGCGCAGGTGATGCCTTGCACGAAGGCGGAAGCAGCGCGGAGGATGCTGTTGGGCCCAGAGATCTGGAAGCCACAAAGAAGGGGAGCGGGGCCAAGAAGGCGCTGGGCAAACACGGCAAAGGGGGAGGAGGTGGCGGCGGGGGAGAGCAAGGCAAGAAGAAGAGCAAGTCGGAATCCAGAGCTTCAGTGTTTTCCAACCTGCGGATCAGGAAGAACCTGTCCAAGGGGAAAGGCGCCAGCGGCTCCCGCGAGGATGTGCTGGATTCCCAGGCCCTGCAGACCGGGGAGCTGGACAGTACGCACTCCCTAGTCACCAAAACCCCAGATCTCAGCCTCTCGGCAGACGAGACGGGCCTGTCCGACACCGAGTGCGCCGACCCTTTCGAGGTAACCCGTCCAAGTGGCTCCGGACCCGCCGATGCTGGGGTTGTGGGAAAGGTGGTCTTGGAAGATTTGGAAACTGCCGCCGGGGTGCAGGATGGACAAAGGACCAGTTCCGGCTCTGACACGGATATTTATAGCTTTCACTCGGCCACGGAGCAAGAGGATTTGCTCTCAGACATCCAGCAGGCGATCCGCCAGCAGCAGCAGCAGCAGCAGCAGCAGCAACAGCAGCAGCAGCAGCAGCAGCTGCTGCTGCTCCAGGGCTCTGAGGAGCCTGCGGCACCCCCCACAACCGCCTCCCCCCAGCCCGGGGCCTTCCTGGGCCTGGACCAGTACCTGCTAGGCACCGGCAGCGCCGCTGGGGAGGCCCCTTGCAGTCCCGACGCCGAGCAGGCGCTGTCTGCGCTCTCTGACCTGCCTGGGAGCCGGGTCACCGAGCCGCAGGTGCCCGAGCGGCCACCACCCCCCAGTGGCCCTGGAGCCGCGGCTGCGCCTGGCCTGCCGGTGGGCCCGCGAGCCGCCGCCGACTTGCCCTCCGCCGCCGCCTTCCGGTTTCCCGGAAGGTCCTTGCCGGGGGAGGGCTCGGCCGGAGCCCCCG
>NC_043702.1:108833909-108865415 GCF_006229205.1 Suricata suricatta
AGGTGGGAGAGGGGCCCCTGCGGCCGGGGGCGGAGCCCGAGGGGGAGCCCAGCGGACCCCGCGCACCGGCGGCCGCCCCGGAGCCCGGCAGTCCCGCGCCCAGTCCGCGCTGCTTCAAGCCCTACCCGCTTGTCACTCCCTGCTACATCAAGACCACCACCCGGCAGCTCAGCTCGCCCGACCACTCTCCGTCTCCGTCTCCCAGCCAGAGCCCCGGGGTTAAGAGGCGGCTGGAGTCCTCCCTCAGCCGCGGGCCCAGAGCCGCGTTGGTCTCCGCCGCCCAACCCGGGAAGCAGCGGGCTGACGGCGGCCTCACCTGCGGCCTCAGCCGCTCGGCGGACTGGACGGAGGCGCTGGGCGGCCGCGCGCAGCGTGCCGAGGGCCCCGCACAGCTCCGGGAGCGCCAGGCCGCCTCGGAGAGGGGCGGTGCGGTGCCGTCAGTGCTGGCAGCCAAGGTGTCCAGGGCGCAGGCGGCTGCGGACGGCTTCCAGAACGTGTTCACAGGTGAGCGCGCCCTGCTGCCGGCCCGCCCGCCAATCAGGGCCTTCCCGCGTCACTCTGCTCACTCTCAGAAGCCCAGACTTGCTTCTGGCAAGTCCTTTTAGGTTCTGCTCACAAGTTTAGTAAAATTTCTAGTTTTTATTTATTTATTTTTTAACAAGGTCTTAAAGGGCACAACTTTGTCATGTCTCCTTAGTCATCTCAAGAAAGGGCTGCTCTATCCACTTATCCAAAACGTGCTGTTCTCTATGTCCAGGGTCCTGCCACGCAGATGGGCTCTTTTTTTTTTTTTCCCTCATAGCCATCATTCTCTTTCCTTCCTCATCCTCACAGCATTAAGAACAAGAAATCTGTTAATGTTATTTTTTTGACAAGGGTCAGCGTTGAAGAAACAATTTATTCCAGTACTATCCAGAGGCAATCTCTGACTGCTCTAATATATATGTGTATATTTATGTATGTCAGCAATCTGGGTTGACTGTGAAGTGAAGTGAAGGGGATACTTCAGTTTGCTGATGCTACCAAATCTGATACACACTATTAGAAAGTTAATAAATAATGAAATAGAATATTACGGATAATTTTCATTTGGTTATATGTCTAATCAAAACAGGTATAGCTTGGAGATAGTGAAGGTGAGGAGACCACAAGGACATGTAATCCAACTGGTGGGCACCATAAAGGTCCAGCTTAAGGGTCCATTTAGTGTGGTAAATATCAAGTAATATAATGAGTTTATGCATTCTTATAGGTATGTAGGTTCCAAGGCCTTACCTTAAATACTCACTATTTCATGTTCTCTTCTACTCTTTTTTTTTTTTTTTAATGTTTAGTTTATTTATTCTGAGAGAGAGAACAATTGGGGGAGAAACACAGAGAGAGGAAGAGAGAATCCTAAGCAGGCTTTGCCTGCTGCGGGGCTCAAACTCAGGAACTGTGAGATCATGACCTGAGCCACCCAGGTGCCCCTCTTCCTTCTACTCTTAATTATTAAAGGAAATATTGAGTGCAAGAATTTAAGGAGTGAGAAAGAATGAAAATTTTTGCAATTGCTGGTAGGTTTGTGATAAATACTTGAATGGTAAAAATTTCAAATGTAATTTGAAAAGCTTAACATATTCAGTTCTGTTAATTTAATAAATAGGTTATCTATAAGACATTTCTTGGGGGGCTCAGTCAGTTAAGCATCCAGCTCTTGGTTTCAGCTCAGGTCATGGTCTCACATTTGGTGGGTCTGAGTGCTGTGTCAGGCTCTCCGCTGGCAGCATGGAGTCTCCTTAGGATTCTCTCTCTTTCTCTTTCTGTTCCTTCCCTGCTCTCTCTCAATAAATAAACTCTAAAAAAAAAAAAACCCCTCCACGTTTCTTAAGCGACATTTCTCAGTGGGCATAGCCACTTAGTTGGCTAAATGCCAACTTGTATTTACCTCATTTTTATTTTCACGTGTATTTTACATATGTTTCACCTTTTGTTCTACGTTTATAGATTTCTTTTAATCAAGAGTAACCTTTATTCACTTTATTCATTTACTTATTGCTTGCTTGCTCTTTCTTTCTTTTCATATTTTGAACTTCTCCCTTCTCTTTATTGTGTAGGTTAAATAGAAAGGGATGCCTATCGGCTAATACCCTTTAGGCAAATTATAAAAAATATGAGTAAAAAACAAAACAAAAGTCATTGAATGATTATTTTTGAAGGAAGAAGATGGGAAGTTCTTGAGTTAATTTTTTGAATTTAATTTTGGTGAGAAATGTGTTTCCTCTTTAGGTAATCATTCATTTATAAATATCTATTTTTAAATGAAAATGTCACTATGATTCAGATTATCACCTATTAGTATTAATGGTTGCTCATTGTAATAGCATTAGACTTTGGATATTTATTCACTTTAATTTATATATATAAATATATATATATGCATATATATGTATATTCTGGACAGCCACATTTTACCAGGCAAGATGCTAGTGGCAGGACATACAGAGGTCATTAAATCAGGGTTTTTTTTTCTCCAGGGCTGTCTGGGTGCACAGGAGCACATGGAAACATGAAGCATAGTGTTTGGGAGCATCAAGGTTACAGGGACTGATCTTGGCAGGGGTTAGAGATGAGGCATTAATAGGAGGATTGATCAGAGTCCTGCAGATCGTAGGCCTTTAAGAGAAAAACAGTTTATTCTTGTTAGTTGCTTGCATTTTATTTTGCTAAGTATTTTCAAATTGGGAATTTTGGACAATTAAAGAAGTCCTGTTCAGTGAGTCCCCGTGTTATATTATCCAGGGAGAATTTTTTACTGTGCAGGGTGAAATTGCAGAGTGAGTTGTTTTAATATGGACATTACCGACTTTGTCTTTGCTGGGTGGATATATGGCTGGTCAGTGATCAGTAGATATTTGTGTAGCAGTTTCCATATAGTTATTGCACCCACTGACTTTCCTTTTCCAAAAAAGAAAAACTGGTAAGCTTAATCTAATCGTGTACCTGGTGGGCAAATGCAGGTAGGTAAAGAGATGTAATTTTCTCAGGGTCACACTATGATTCATTTGGAGGCAGAGCCAGAAATAGATGCTGAGTCTACTGATTTAAGTCAGAATGTCCTTGCTTATTACTTATTTTTGGATATTTGACACAGTAAGGCAACACGGAGTAAAAGCTGTTTATAAAAAATATAGAATGTATGAGATTTTTCAGTTCCAGTTTTTAATAAGGTCAATCCCTTTAACTGTTGAACATCTGGCCTTGCTTGCGCTGTACGAAGAGTGATTGTTGGGGAGACTGAACAAGGTTTGCTCAGGCAGCTCTCAGGGAGATGGTTCTTGTGGCAGAGTGAGTCCAGATTGACACAGGTCCCCGTTGCTCAGTTGCTGTCTGTTTTCTGGTCATCTGGTATCACATTTGGTTCTTTACCATCCTCTAAAATTTTATGGGTGTCTTGGATATTATCAGAGGCCTAGGGAACAGTAGCATTCTCCTTCGGGAAATTGGGTTTTTTTGGGCCTTAATTTTGCATGTCTTTGGATCCATTAATTGCCAGCTGCTTTTGAAGCAGGTGATCATTTATCTAGAAACTTCCACAAACATCATTTATTTTTAACCCATAGAATGAGGGTTGTCAGTTCTGCAGAAAGGAACAGATGTTTTCTGCTTTTTACTGCCTTACAATTGTAGGGAGAAAATCCAAGTGGAAAGAGATCTTCATGGCACATGCTTGTATTTGTTTGGTACATATAAAAACATTTAGTGATGGAGACAAAAACTTTTATCCTGTGTTTTCTGTTAAAAACTGATGATGTTTTAGGCCATTGCACTGAAATATTTCCAGTTAATTTGTTTGAAATACATTTTTTTCAGTGCTGAGGAGAAAAAATGGCTTCTGAAATTTGAGAGGTTCTTTTGTATATTAAGTCTAGCAGAAGCTTGTTAATAGATTTTTGCAGTTAATTAAAGTTTAAACATGTAAAATGTTAAATTTGTGATGCTAAATCACTTTTGATAGGAAGCTTTCCAAAGTCAGTTATGTGCTTATCTATCCTTAAACATGTGGACTCAAAGTTTAATCTGTTTTAAATGGCTTAGTGAAGGGCGGCCTTTTTTACTGTGCTATGAAAACACCGGGGATGCCCTCCACGGAGATAGCAGGCTGCGTGCTGCTGGCTCCAGCCTGCTTGTTCTGGGTGCGTCTTTGTTTCTTGACTCTTTCCTTCCTGTTAGCTATTTATTCATAGAGTTTCCTTTGTCTTCTCTCCACCTGCTCCCATACTTCTAATTTGACTATTCTGATCAATTTGTTATTGGCTGGCAAAACCTGTAGTTATGATGTAAAGTTACTTTTTTGCACTTCTACTAAATGCCAGATACTGTGTGGGTACATTGCTTAAGTATCTATAATCCTTACCACAAGTTTAAAGTATAGCTGTTTATCCCCATTTTCCCAATAAGCTAAGTAAGGTTCTGACCAGTGAAGTAACTTGCCTAAGGGCATTAAGCTAGTAAATCCCTCATCTAAGATATGCACTTAGATAAGGAAATCTGTTGTTAACATGCCTAAAATAAAATCAAGTGTATCAGTGAGCTTTTGAATTGCTATCCAATTAAGAATTGGCTTGGGCATTAGCATTTGGATTGTGTGACTCTCATTTTGATTTTTCTAAAGGTTATCTTGATTTTTATATCTGTAGAGAAGGACCCACTCTAGGAGTACAAGGTTTTCTTATATAGCTTGTTAAAATTATTAACCTTTGAATTTGTTAAAGCCAGTTGCAGTCTTATTTCTTCTGGTATTAGCATCTGACAGAATATCTATGTCCTTCATGTCCAATATGTGAAGGAAAGTCAGAAATCATCCCAGATGTGTATAGATAACGCATCTGTCTTACTCTAACAGAAAAGGGGGTTATATGAATGCTGTCCTTTTCCTTATTTCTTGATTTACTGAGTTCCGTATATCAGAATAGATCATGGTAACAAAAGCTGAGACAAGAGTAGTTTGGTTGGAAACATCACATCTAATGATTTCTTTAAGACTGTGGTTTGGGTTGAAGTCAAGTACCCCAGTGATGGGTTTTAACGACTGCTTTATGAACACAGGACTGGCCTAGTTTTTTGGTTTTTTTTTTTTTTTTAATGTTTTTAATATATTTTTGAGAGACAGAGAGAGACAGTGTGAGCAGGGGAGGGTCAGAGAGAGAGGGAGGTACAGAATTTGAAGCAGTCTCCAGGCTCTGAGCTAGCTGTCAGCACAGAGACTGATGCTGGACTCGAACCCATGAACCGTGAGATCATGACTTGATCCAAAGTCGGACACTCAACCGACTGAGCCACCCAGGTGCCCCAGGACTGGCCTAGTTTTAAGTGCATGTAGGTATGTGGATATAAAACACGTGTATTTAAAATTGAACAAGTGTTTTTAAAGACGTATTTTCTTCTAATTCTGTTAAAAAGGTGCTGAACATACACAGTCACATCACATACACAGTGATAGTTCAGCAGTTATTCTACTATTGTGTTAGGTAAAGTTGTATCCTGGCTTTTAATTTTTTTTTTTAATGTTTTATTTATTTTTAATACAGAGAGAGAGCATGAGAGGGGGAGGGGCAGAGAGAGAAGGAGACACAGAACTGGAAGCAGGCTCCAGGCTCTGAGCTAGCTGCCAGCACAGAGCCTGACGCGGGGCTCGAACCCACGAACGTGAGATCTGACCTGAGCCGAAGTCGGAGACTTAACCAACTGAGCCACCCAGGCGCCCCGTATCCTGGCTTTTAAAGTGACTCTCCAGTAATTTTTTCTCACATATGTGAATCTGGAGGAATAATTTCAAACTAATAATGTTAAGACTGAATGAAATAGTAAATATAAAGCCACTACAACTCTGTCTGGAATGTAGGAGGCATACAGTCGGTGCTATTTGCGTTCCTGTCCTGGTTCATTGCCTTGATAAACTTCATTGCTCAAAGTGGCCCAAAACCAAACGGTTAAAACAAAACAAAACAACACGGAGATCGTATACAGAAGCTTGGCAGAATATAATCAGGTGCGTTAATACTTCATATACCTAGTCACTAGTATTTTCCCAATTGTTTATTCATCAGGTTTTTCCTTTTAGCATTTACTATGATTGTAACTGTTTTTGTCACTTTATCATAAATTTTGGTTGCCTTCAGGGTTTGGATAAGGAAAGCATGTGATGGGGGTTGTGGCTGCATGATTGGGTGCAGGTGCTAATTTTTAAAGGAGTGGGGAAGAGAAGATAGCAGGCAAGTACTCTTAGTATTTATGTTCTGCACAGCATCTGGCTACAGCGCTTGACTTTGCAGCCTTACCCTCCAACAATTTCCTTCATAAGCTCTCAACTTTAGAGAAATTGATCTGCTTACTGTTCTATGAACATGCATTTTATTTTCCTGACTTTGTGCCTTTGTCTTGAAGTTTTTACCCTCTTGGAACATACTATTTGTCACTCCTAATTTAGCATCTGAAAGGGCTGATTAAATTCCCATTTCCATTTTTTATATCTTTACCAGTTTCACTTAATTTATTTCAATGTCTCTGACTTGTTATTGTCTGCATCATATTATGTACACTTCTTGGATTTAGGGATGCCTCTTCCTTTGGGTCTTTTTACTCACCTGTTTCTTTTCTTTTGTCCTTCCCTACGCACCTGATTCTGTCCATTATCTAATCTTCTATCAACACATCCACTAATATCTATTCTGTGCCTGCTGTATACCAGTAAATGTAAGCACTCATACTGAGGATACTGAGCGCTTTAGGAATGATTGTTTGCCATTTTTTTTTTTAACAGGCAAGTTGGGTATCTAAGCTTCCTCTTGGCAACTTCCTGTTGAATTCAAGCTGAAAATTTACTAAAATTTATATTAGTCAAAATTAATTATTTTCACTGAGGTGTGATTGAATCTGATGAAAGTAGAATGATACTTTGATAGAACTTGTATTGAGAAAACATCTCTTCCTATATTTGTTGGTTGATTTTAAAATAGCAAAGGTAGTACAGTAACTTGGAGCTTCTAATTATGAATTTTATTGGTAATGAAAGGAGAGGTAAAGGAAATAGAGAAAATTTTATTATTCTGTTTATTCCTGCTTTTGCCCTATAAGTAATAACCTGATGTTAATGAAATTTAGCATTAAGAGACCCATTAGAGAGAAACAAGTAAGTACTGCCTAGAACTTAATAGTCATTATATATAACTTTAGTGGCTGAAAAGGTTCCAAGGCCTTTTTTTATATTAAAAATATAAATATATGACAAATATGACTTCTAATCAATTTGAAATACTATTTAGTAAATTATCATGCATCAGTATTATATGAACAAATAATGATAGTTATTGGATGCTATAAGAGCACTCTACCCATGCTGAAGAATTGTTACTCTTTCACATGTGATCCTGTATGGATGAGAGAAAGAGGAACATGTGTCTTCCTCCTTTCCAAGGATGTCCTGGGAGGTGTTGATTGGATAGGAAAATGCTGCCACTCTTCTGTGATCTAGTCAGTTTCCACATACCCTGGAACCACTCAAAGCTGTTATGTGTTATGTCAAAGCCACGGTGGGCTGAAGATAGTCTTTTTATTTTCATGGAGAATGGAATTACTTCTTGAAAAAAATTAAGCCAGTATGGTGTTTTAAAATGATGCTTAAATACTACCTAGTTGGGTCTCTTTTTGTACTTCAAGCAGAAGGCTCTTTGTTATGCTCAGGAGTATAGTGGACATCTATGGAAATTAATTCTGTGTCATTTAATTTGTTGCTTTGCATACACAGGAGGGAAAAGAATGATGTTTATCAGTAAGTTTGTAGCACTGCTATGGCACATCTATGGCTGAGAGTCTTTTCAATCTGTCTCCCTTTTAAAGTATCCCACTGAATTCTTGGAAGACCCAAAGCAATAATTTCTTACTACTTGGTACCTTGGTTTCCTAGATATAAAAATGAATGTGGTCTTGCTGGGAAGCTGCTTCGTCCAGGTCTCATCCAACCTTGAATTCTGTAGAAGAGATGATTCCGGCAGTTACCTTTTGTACTAACAAGGAACCTCTGCATGTTTAATTTTTCTTTATTGTTAGAGCTTAAGAAACTCCTTGTGGTGGAGGATCCATTTATACAGTGTGATAAAGGTATTTTGGGTACTGGTGATACGTGATCGTGAAAGCAGTGATGTTTGATCTTGCTAGTTTTGACCAAGTTTTGATTGATACTAGAGGAGATTCAGATTGGTTGGGCTGTCACTACCTTGAATTTAGGGCCTTGTGTTTTTGAATACTAAGGTAGTGACTGTGTGTGATGTGCCGTTGACCTGTTTTATGGAACAGCTGTATTGTACAATGTAAGACCGAAGGATTTAGAGTATATGGAGTCTTTCTAATATTAACACCAAATATATTGAGCAAGTTCTATTTAGATTTATTATTTACAATATAAGTCATCTCCTATTCTTGGATGGATTGTTGGCTTTGCATTTTTTTAAAACTACTCAATAAAAGTAGTATTATTCTTATTTCATTGTACTTTAACATACAGTTGACCCTTAAACCACAGGGATTAGGGGCACCAACACCCTCCATACAGTCAAATTCATGTATAACTTTTGACTCCCCCCAAAACCTAAATACTGATATCTTACTGTTTGCCATAAGACTTACCAGTAACAGTCTATTAAAACATATTTTGTATGTTATATGAATTATTTACTATATTCTTTCAAGATGGTAAGCTAGGAAAAAGAAAATATTACTAAGAAAATAATAAGGAAGATAAAATAAATGTAATAGTACTGTATTGTATTTATTGAAAAGATTCCTTATATAAGCGGACCTAGGCCATTCAAACCCATGTTGCTCAAGCTTCAACTGTATTGGTTTGTGTATGTTTTCAGTTTTCCCTAGTGTGCTATATGCTTACTCAAAATTGTTATGAATCTATGGTATTCCATGTATAAATTGTCATTGACAAAAACTTTCTTAGAGACTAAGAGGCTAAAAGCTTTTGAGTACTCCTAGGATTTTTACTTTTGTTTTGTTTTATTGTCATTAAAGAAGTGTAGCTTATGTAAGCCACTAAGAAGCAACGAACTACAATAGAACTATTTCAGTGTCACATATGAATTCATTTGAACACTATGGGGAAAGTTATGTAAAAAATGAATCTCCTCATTGTTAACATACAAGTCTTATCTTTTATTTTTTTAATGTTTATTTATTTTGAGAGAGAACTTTTGCACTCAAATGGGGGAGGGGCACAGGAGAGGGAATTCCAAGTAGGCCCTGGGCTGTTCAGAGCACAGCCTGAAATGGGGCTTGATCTCACAAACCATGAGATCATGACCTGAGCCAAATTCAAGAATCAGCACCCGGGTGCCCCCAAGTCTTATCTTTTAAAAGAGTAATGAAAACAATAGGATAGCAATAGAGATTATCTCTTGCAACTCGTTTTTTTAAATTTTTATTTTTTAAATTTATAATAGTTTATTGTCAAATTGGTTGCAACTCATTTTTTTAACCTAGATACTTTTAGATCATTTGCTCCTCTTTCTTAACTCCACCCCCTTTTAAATCTGTAGACTAATACTTCCCCTTTGGAGACATAAGGTATGCAAATTCTTTATGGGAGGTGTTACATTTTGCAGCTAATCAAGATGTTCTGCAAGACAATTATATCTTATGTCCTTGGAGTGCTATTTTGGTTAAATGGTTCTGAAGGTGTAAAATTATTGGATAGTATCCTGGCAGTTGATTTCAGGAGATAGGGTTTGATCTGTCTCTTCTGATCTTAGAAAAATCCAAAAGTGTATTGACTGTTAGGTTTATCATATTGTGGGTGGGCATAAAAGGTTGAATAAGAACTTCAGTGATTTCTGTGGAGAGACATTTGTCTGGGATGTCATGTGATATAAGTGAAAAAGTCATCCAGAAGCCTTTCATCTTTGATTTGGATTATTTCTATAAGGAGCCTCATTTGACTCTAAATTCAGAGATTATTTTCACGACCATCTGCCTTGGGATAATAAAAGCTGAGCATGCAGATTTGTAGCTTTAGGCTAACCTCTAAGGTTGAACCATCAGTTTTCTTTTGTATGTACCCTCTTGGTTTTATTATCAGCTAAAGTTACCAGTCTCTAGCTCCTATCTCTCCTGAGCATTAGACACATCCCACTGAGGTATCAGGGATTAGAGAGTAAACTATTAACAATAGGAAGATCAGCTGGCCAGTTTAGTTTGAAGACATGTCAGTGCTTCTCTACTGACCTGAGACTAAAGTTTAAAATCTTTACTGTATTTATATATTAAGAAATACATAATATATTGTATTTAATTCTCTGTAGTGTTATCCCATTCTTGTTGGTCTGTCTCTGTAGTTCTTCAGATATTTCATGTCTTTTCTAGTAGTTTTAAGTATTATTGACACACTATTCCTGATCTTCAGGGGAAAAAAAAGTGCATTTACTCATATCCCTCAGTGCATGACACACCCCATCATTAGTCCATGCAAAGTGTCGACTCTTCATTTTGTCTTTATTCCCTGTATAGTTTTCCCTCATTATCCAAAAGTACAGCATTCCTATGAAAACTAAGCTGAAATGGTGTAAAGCAAAGATTCTACCATTAATTTATGTGTGAAAAATTTTGAGGGTTCTAAGACTTAAAAAATAACCTCTCTTAGGCTTTTTCTGATACCTTAGGACACATCTTACTAATAGATATGCAAAAGAAATCAAGGTAAAGTACAGGTACTCACAGACACTATTCAAAGCTCTGGTGGCATGCTGCATGGGGTATGTGCTACCTATGTAAAGGCAAGCCAGAAAGAAGTACTGGACGCTATATTCGCTTTTTGCCTTTTAAAAAAATAAGTGAAAAGTCCTCTTTAGATTTCTTTTGGTTAGTGCAGACGAGTACTAACAGATCTTTTGCATAGGCAAATTGGCATTATGTGACTTTTTTAAAAGCAGGGAATAGCTGTAGGTGCATTTTCTCGTCTCCCCTCCCAATAGTCATAGGCAACTGCTTCTATATGTTTGATTTTACACAATCTTGAAATTACATCTATTTTAGTCAAGTATGTAATATTTCTGTATATGTTTAATTTTAGTTTATACAAACACTCTGAGTTGGACTTCGTTCTGTTGCTTAAAAAAAAAACCCAGCATTCTTTAGGAAAAAAAAACTACAAATTTTCCTGAGTGAATGTCTGTTGAGTTCATTGCTTCTTACTGCATCCCAAAAAGCGAGGGATCTGCCTGGTTGTATGCACCAGGTGGCACTGTCCACTTTTTATCGTATGTGACTCATGTTCCCTAGGGCTGTGCAATGCGGGTTGCTCTGGACATTCCTCCCGTTTTGTTTAAGCTTTCGTGCAGGGATGAACATCTGGAATGTTCTTCTCTGCCACCACAGACAGCACTGCTGACTCTTCCAGTGTGGGGCCTTGTGGGAGAATTTCTCTGGGATATTTATTCAGGAGTGAAGTTGTTGGGTTATAAAATATTTATTTAATTTGTTTAGGTACTACCGGGTTATTTTCCAGGATGCTTTCCCCAGTTTTTACTCTATTAATGCAGCAAATTAGCACTTACCTAATTTTTGAATTTTACCAATCCAATGAGGAAACAGTATCTTGTTGTTTTACCTTTAATTTTATATTTATCTGGTGGCTAATGCCTTTGAGAAAACTTTTGTTAATTTTTAGCCATTTGGGTAAACCCTTCTGTGAATTGCCTGTTCATATCCTTTTATCTTTTTGTATAGGGTTTCCTGATTTTCCTTATTTATTCAAACAAGGGTTCTTCATCTCTTTGTATATTTTTGATATTATTTTATTAACAATGTTAAGGATGTGAAGAATTGTCACTGAGCCTCCTGATTTTCTTTCCTTATATTAGAGGCTAATGTAAACTTGATGTTTCTCATAGTCCCTTTTGGGTTTTGTTTCAGACGTGGCTTAGGTGTGATGACTTTTCACTAGATTTGGAAGACCTAAATGAGGCCTAGTATGAACTTTTGTTGTTTGCACTTCTAAGCACAGCTGAGGAATGATTAAATTCTTGTGAGGTAGTGTCGGCAGAGGTTTAGTGTCCACGTGCTAGTTTCCAGACTCCTGGTGTGACCGGCGTCGCACAAGTCTGGAGCTGGCAGCAGAGATGAGATCCAGCCATGAGGCTTCCAGATTCTAGCAGTGGGAGTGTGCTCTCAGAGCCCAGGACTTTAGATCAGAGAAAAGGTTGCCACTTTCTTGGTGACCTGGTTCTAAGTTGTGTCTTAGTACTTCTAAAGAGATCCTAGAGTCTTTTTCTGCAGCCTTTCTAAGATTCTGTACAATAAGAAGTTTCTCTAGTAAGTCTCTTACTATTTAAACTATTTGGAGTGGAGTCAGTTGTATGTAATCATTGGAATCTTAACATATAGAATCAGTTTTAGATATTATATATGTCTTCTTTGAATATTTCATACCTCCTTTACTTTTGTTACATCCTTGCTTGAACAGAAATACTTAAATTTTCAATGATCAGTTCTACACATCACCATGTTTTGTGCTATTTTCTTCTCATGTAAGAAATTCTGTCTTAGTCCTCGGTTACATTCTCTTCTTCATAGTCTTCTATTAGCTTTATTATTTCACCTTAACTATATCATTTCACCTTTTACATTTAAGCCTTTGATCTATCTAACATCCTGTTGAGTGTATGATATAATGTAAGGATTCAGTTTAATCTTCTCCATATGGCAAGCCAGTTTTTCAACAACACCTATATAGTTTTAACTCATTGATTTTTTAATATTACCTCTATGTGATTCCCAGATATAGGCAAGTTTATTTATGACAGTCTATTCAATTTATATTTGATTTTCTGTCTTCAGCCAGTATTATACCCTTCTTAAATTGTGGCTCTGCAATATGCATAATTACTTGGAAGTGTTCTCTTTTTCAAAGTTGACCTAGATGTTGGTGGACCTGTTACCTTCCATATAAGTGTGAAGTTTCTTAAAAAGTCCTGATAGTGTTTGATATTTTATTATATTTATAGATTAAATTAAGGATTGTTGCCACTTCTGTAGTATCATTCATGATGTTGAAAGACCTCTTCATTTATTTAAATCATTTATGTCATTTTAATAGAGTTTTAGATTTTCCTTCACAGAAGGTTTGTGTTTCCTTTATTAAGCTAGTTTCTGGACGCTTCATGTTTTTATTGCTAATGGATATAGTATCTTACTTTTGTATTATTTCTAGTTATTGTTGGGATAAAGAAATCTTTTCAGTGTCTTTCTGTTATAAATACATATTTTTTTAAACCTAAAGCTTAGTTAGTAATACCTAACATTTACAGTTAAGTTATAGTTGAGATTCTGATACCAACTCTGATGTGAGGTTTTTTTCCCCACAGCACTAAGCAATTCTTTATGACACCAGCTAGGTGTTTTATAATTCAACTTAATTTTGACATTATTTACCTGGAGATAGGTAACCACAGGTTAAGGGTTCAGTCCTACCAGACTTCCCCCTCTTTCACATGCCAATCAAAAGTCCAGGTTACCACCTGGGCTTCTGACTGACCAACCATAAGTTCCAACACCTCTCTCCTTGGGTTCAGTTAATTTGCTAGAGCAGCTCACCAAGCACAGTGAGACGTGTTACTTACTAGATTACCACAAAAGGATATAACTTTATTATAAAAGTTTATTATGAGAGGATATAACTCAGGAAGAGAGATGAGAGAGATACACAGGGCAAGGGATGGGGAAGAGCGCAGAACTCTCATGCTCTCTCAGCATGCCACTTGCCCCAAATCTCCATGTGTTTATCAACCCAGAAGTGCTTCTAACCCAGTCCTTTTGGTTTTTAAGGAAGCTTCATTATAGAGGGTCAGTTGATTAAATCATCAGCTTCAGCCCCTCTTCCCTTCTAGAGGTCAAGAGTGGGACTAAAAGTTCCAGCTCTCTAATTACAGGTTGTTTTCCCTGGCAACCTGCCACCATCCTTAAGTGCTTTCCAAAGGTCACTTCATTAACATAAATTCAGCTGTGGTTGAAAGGGGTTTGTTATGAATGTCAAGATGTCTTTATTATTGATATCACTTAGGAAATTCCAAAGGTTTTAGGAGCTCTGTGCCAGAAACTGAGTGAAAGTCAATTATGTATTTCTCCTTATAAATCATAATATCGCAATAGTCAGATGGGATCTTAAAATAAGTAATTTATTTTTTTGCAGCAAAATAATTGAAATCTAATCCTAGAATATGACATACATTATGTAGATTCTTTTGAAATTATTGTGGTTAGTGTGGCTTTCTTTTTGTCATTGTGTGTGATTAGTTTTTGTGAATCTATGGCTCTCTTTGGAGAGTCATAGTGCTAAAGTCCAGAAACTTGACTAATGTTTTAATTTAGTAGGTTGTGCTTTACACTCACCATTAATAAAAATCTCTAATGTTTAAAGTGCTTCAAAGGCATCATTTTAACAACTGTATGATATATTATACAATTAGAAAAATACCCATCCCTTGGCTTCCATTACATACTTCTTGGTTTGCCCACTACATTTTTTGGGCTAACTTTTCTCAACTTCATCTGGTCTTCTTCCACCTGAACATCGACCCTCAGGAACCCTTTCAATGCATGTCGATGACTTCAAACTCAAATTTCTGGTTCAGTTCTCTAATGAATTCCTGGTGCAAATTTCCTATTGCCTTAAAAATATCTTCATAGGGGGATGGGAGTAGATCCAAACTGAACTTCTCTTTCTTCCAAACCCAACCTGCTCCTTTATTTATGGCCTGCCTTGGTGGATGGTAATAGCATCTGGCACAGCCAAGTTTCTTAAGCCAAATCTGGCAGATGTGCAACTTAGCCAAGTTCCTAATACTTTCTCTTTATTAAATCCAGTCAGTCACTAAATCTTGTTAAAATACATCTAGAAACATTACAAAAATTCTTTATTTATTTATCGTGGGCGTGATGTGGGGGAAAAAGAATCTCAGGCAGGCTCTGTTGTGCCAGCACAGAGCCTGATGAGGGGTTTGATTCCAGGAACTGTGTGATCATGACCTGAGCTGAAATCAAGAGCCAGCCACTTAACCAACTGAGCCACCCAGCTGCCCATAGCGCAGAATGTATTTTTAAAGACACTCATCCTGTTCTTTTCAGGGGAATATTTAATGCTCTTCTCACAATTATTTAATGGCTCTCTAGTGACATCAGGGATAAATTTTAAACTTCAGGTATATATCCAAGAAGAAAATTGAATGTGTACGGGATGAAGGAGCTACATTTGCTGGCAGTTGTATGATTTAACATGAAGGAGGCTGTCCCTTATAGAATGTCCAGCCTTGGAATGGATGATCTTGAAAGGAGTGATTTCACTGTTCAAACAGAGACTGGATGAAGATCTACTGGTGCTTACAACCCTGGAGAGGCTGAACTTGATAACCACTAACATTCCTTCCAATCAGAAAAGACAATGATGTATGACTATTAAATAGAGTAAGAGCAGCAGCTATGGTCTGTATGTCTCATTCCTTTGATTTGGGATTGCTCTAAATATGTAAAAAAAAAAAAAAAAAAGAAAAAAACTTCAGCCAGAGGTATTTTAGAAGCTGCCATCTGGGCGCCTGGGTGGCTCAGTCCGGTAAGCGTCCGGCTTCAGCTCAGTTCATGATCTCTTGGTTCGTGGGTTCAAGCCCGGCGTCGGGCTCTGTGCTGACAGCTCAGAGCCTGGAGCCTGTCTTCAGATCCTGTGTCTCCCTCTCTCTCTGACCCTCCCCTGCTCATGCTGTCTCTCTCCCCCTCTCTCTCTCAAAAATAAATAAAAACATTTTAAAAAAAGTCATAGAAGCTGCCATTTATTAGCTTCACATTTATGGATTTAACTTACTAGATTAAGTCTGTTTTCTTTTTGGGTCTTCTGGGTGGCTCATTCATTTCAGTGTTCCACTCTTGATTTCAGCTTAGGTCATGATCCCAGCATTGTGGGATTGACACCTGCATTGGGCTCCATGCTGAGTGTGGAGCCTTCTTAGGATTCTCTCTCTCTCTCCCTCTGCCCTTCTCCCCCATTTGCATGCTCTCTCTCTAAAATAAAAAATTTAAAAAAATTAAGTTTTTTTTTCTTTTAAAGCACTTCCCTCTGATATGTCTATAATTTTTTTCCTTTGAACTTGGTTTGCTTCATGAGCTTTTAAAAAATTCCCAAATAGGAGTGCCTGGGTGGCTTGGTTGGTTAAGTGTCTGGCTTTGGCTCAGGTCATGATCTCATGGTTTGTGGGTTCGAGCCCCACTTTGGGCTGTGCTGACAGCTAGCTCAGAGCCTGGAGCCTGCTTTGGATTCTGTATCTCCCTCTCTTTCTGACCCTACCCTGCTCACTGTCTCTCAAAGATAAATAAAAACAAAAAAATTCCCAAATAAATCCATACTCTTTATTTAAAAAAACTTCCCCCCAAATCCCAAATAAGTCCTAAATGGTTGTTAGTCACTGTCATATATGTTCTGCGATATTCTTTGGCCAATTAAAAATTTTTTTTTTATTTTTGAAAGACAGAGAGAGACAGCGCGAGCTGGGGAGGGTCAGAGAGAGAGGGAGACACAGAATCTGAAACAGGCTCTGAGCTAGCTGCCAGCACAGAGCCCAACCGGGGCTAGAACCCATGAACCGTGAGATCATGACCTGAGCCAAAGCTGGATGCTCAACCGACTGAGCCACCCAGGTGCCCCTTCTTTGGCCAGTTTTATCAGATTTATTAGATTAAATTTCTTCATCTGTTTTATTTCTATTTCAGATTAATTAGGTTACTTGATTAATTGACTAGTCAAGTTGCATAGTTTCTTTTTTTTCTGCCTCAGAAAAAGCCTTGATGGAAGTCAAATATAAATTTTATATACATTTTAATAGACTGTGCAGTGACTTAGTCAGATGTCTGTATACCAAAGTTACTTGTAACCTTATTTATTTACTTAAGGGTGGTTGGCATACAATGTAACATTAGTTTCAGGTGTACAACATAGTTATTTGACAAGTTAATACATTATGTTATGTTTACACAAGTGTAGCTAGCATCTGTCACTATACATTGCTGTTCCCATATCACTAATTGTATTCCTTATGCTGTGCCTTTTATTCCTGTGACTCACTCAGTACAAAACTAGAAGCCTGCATCTCCCTTTCTGTTCACGCATGTTCCCCACTCTTCTGGTACACCATCAGTTCTCTGTATTTATAGGTCTGATTCTGCTTTTTGTTTGTTTATTAATTTTTTTCTTTTTAGATTCTGTTTATGAGTAGACTTGTTATGGTATTTGTCTTCCTCAGTATGACTTACTTAGTATAATATCCTTTAGGTTCCTCCATGTTGTCACAGTAGAATGTTGTCATCATTTTTTTTTTGGCTGTGTAATATTTCATTGTATATAATACCACATTTTCCTCTCAGTTCATTTATTAATGAACATTTAGGTTACTTCCATATCTTGGCTGTTGGAAATAATGCTGCAGTAAACATACAGGCACATATATCTTTTCATATTAGTGTTTTCATTTTCCTTGAGTAAATACCCAATAGTGGAATTATTGAATCATATGGTATTCCTATTTTTAATTTTTTGAGGAACTTTCATACTATTTTTATAGTGGCTGTACCAATTTACATTCCCACTAACAGTGCAACGGGATTCCTTTCTCTCTATATCCTGGGCAACATTTGTTATTTCTTGTCACTTTGATTTTAGCCATTCGGATAGGTGTGAGGTGATAACTCATTGTGGTTTTGATTGCATTTCCTTGATTATATGTAATGTTGAGCATTTTTTGTGTGTCTGTTGGCCATCTGTATGTCTTTTTTTGGAAAAATATCTATTTGGGTCCACTTCTCACTTTTTTTCTTGAGGAAGAGAGAAAACATGAGTGTGAATGCAACGGAGAGGAAGAATGACTGAGAGAATCTTAAGTAGGATCCATGGCCAGTGCAGAGTCTGAGGTAGGGCTTGATCTCACAACCATGAGAGCATGACCTGAGCTGAAATCAAGGTTGGGTGCTGAACTGACTGAGCCACCCATGTGCTCTCTCTTCTTACCTCTTAATCAGATTGTTTGTTTGTTTGGTGTTGAGTTGTATACGTTCTTTTTATATTTTGGATAATAACCCCTTATTTGATATAATGTTTGCAAATATCTTCTTCCATCCCATAGGTTGTCTTTTTACTTTGTTGGTGTTTTTTTTTTATTTTGATATAGTCCCAATAATTTATTTATGCTTTTGTTTCCCTTGCCCTAGGAGACATATCAAGAAAAATGTTGCTGTGGCTGATCTCAGAGGATTTTTATGGTTTCAGGTCTCACATTTTGGTCTTTAATCCATTTCAAATTTATCTTTCTGTATGGTGTTAGAAAGTAGACTGGTTTCAATTTTTTTTTTAAGTGTAGCTGTCCAGTTTTTTCAGCAGCATTTATTGAAAAGACTTTCTTTTCTCTGTTGTATATTCTTGCCTCTTTTATCATAGATTAATAGCCCATATAATCATGGGTTAATTTCTGGGATCACTATTATGTTTCATTGATTTATGTCTCTGTTTTTGTGCCAATACCATCCTATTTTGATGTTCAGCCTTGTAATACATCTTGAAATCTGGGATTGTGATACCTCCAGCTTTGTTTTCCTTTTTCAGGATTTCTTTGGCTATTTGGGGTCCTTTGTGGTTTCATATAAGTGTTAGGATTATTTGTTCTAGTTTTGTGAAAAGTGCTGTTAGTATTTTGATAAGGATTGCATTAAATCTGTAGATTGATTTGGGTACGTAGTTTGGACATTTTAACAGTGTTAGTTTTCTCAGTCCATTAGTATGGAATATCTTTCCACTTGTTTCTGTCATCTTCAATTTCTTTCATCAGCATATTATACTTTTTCAGAGTAGAAGCTGTTCACTTCTTAAGTTTATTCTTAGTCATTTTATTTTTTTTGGTGCAATTGTAAATGAGATAGTTTTCTTAATTTTCTCTTTCTGCTACTTTGTTATTATGTTATAGAAATACTACTGTTTTGGGGTATTGATTTTATATCCTGCCACTTTAGTGAATTCATTTATTAGTTCTAGTAACTTTTTGATGGAGTCTTTAGAAATTTCTGTGTATAGTATCATGACTTCTGCAAGTAGTGACAGTTTAATTACCTATATAGATGCCTCTTACTTTTTGTTTTCTTCTGTCTGATTGCTGTGGGTAAGACTTCCAATACTATGTTGAATAAAAGTGGTAAGAGAGGACATCCTTGTCTTGTTCCTTCCTGACCTTAGATTTTCACCATTGAGTATTATGTTAGTTGTAGGTTTTTTATAAATGGCCTTTATTCTGTTGAGGTATGTCCCCTCTAACCTCAGTTTGTTGAGAGTTTTTATCATGAATGGATTTTGTACTTTGTTAAATGCTTTCTCTACATCAATTGAAGTGATCATATGATTTTTATTTTTCATTTTGTTGATGTAGTGTATGAAATCAATTGATTCCAAAGTCACTTTTTTAATGCTCTATCTCAGTGTGATGGTTTATTGTAATTGATGTCAAATGTATTTATTACTACTCTTTTCATATTGTCAATGTCAGGTAACAAACTGCCTCAAATTTGAGTCCTAGTTCATGACACAGAGCTGTCAATTTCTTCAAAACAATTATAAAAGTACCTACTGTTGAGGACTCAGAAAACCAGTACATCTGCAGGCCAATCTGCAAGTATTTTATAAAGTTTAAATATTGAATTAGTTTTTTCTTACGTGGAATTTTAAACCTGATGATGTGCTCAGAGGAGGGAGCTTCCTCTAAGAGTGTCTAGTCCACACTGTCCACAGGAGGAGGCGGTTCTGTCCAGGGGGAGCAGAGAGCTTCAGTCTCATTCTGTTCATATCCTTTCATGAGCTATGGTCATCTTCTGTTTAGGTCGGGACTGAGCATTAGTTATTCTCGTGTGTCCTGTCACTTGTTTTTCCTATGATGTGTCCAGTGATTTGACTACACATTTGTCTTGCCTCAAAACAACCCAAGGTATTTATGCTAAGGAGGGTCTTCCTCTTACAATAAGACTTGCAGCATTGGTATCTGAAACTAAACATGTTAGTTTATTTTTGATCATAATTGGCCTATCATATATGCTTTTTCTTACACAGACAATCAGCACGTGATGATATACAATATGTGATATCTCTATATTCACCAGCATCTTAAAGTTAAGCTATTATCCTTAATGTCTAACTCTAAATTTGCTTGCCAACAACTAATTTCCTCTTATTACTTCAACTGATACATAGTATAGCCTATCAGAGGAAGTTTATTAGGTAGATATATCTGAGCTAGAAGATCAGGAAAAAACTTTATGAGGCTTTTGCTTAATTCTTTTTTTTGTGTAAAATATGGAACACAGAAGAAACAGAAACTTATGCTGACTCCTTTCAAAATATAGCAGTTATATTCTGTTACTCTTTCAACCATTAAAAATACACAAAAGAAAAACAATACCAATGATGTGTTTGTAGGCTCTTAGAGTATAAATTTAAAGCACATAATTCTAAATAGATGATGTTATGGGACATAAGACCCCAAATTCACACTTAACCCTTCCCCATGTGTAACCTGGGATTTATTACTCAAATATTTGAGTACATTGCCATAGCATATTATTACTAGTAAGGGACAGGAAGCATGTGTTCATCATGATTATATCTTCTGGTGGACCGAGGACATTCCTTGGCAAATGATAGATTCGTAAGTGTTTGGTTATATCCTGTCTTTGCAGCTCTCTTTTGAAAAAAATTTCCACCAGGGATGTTTAATTAAGATAGTATGCTTTAGGGGTGCCTGGGTGGCTCAGTTGGTTGAGTATCCATCCAGCTTTGGCTCAGGTCATGATCTCATGGTTCGTGGGTTCGAGCCCTGTGTCAGGCTCTGTGCTGACAGCTAGCTCAGAGCCTGGAGCCTGCTTCGGATTCTGTATCTCCCTTGCTCTCTGCCTCTCTCTCTCTCTGTCTTTCAAAAGTAAATAAAAAAACATAAAAAACATAAAAAAATAAAAAATAAACATTAAAAAAAAAAAGATAGTATGTTCTAAATGGACCACATTTAAAATATTCCTTCATGAGCCTTGGTCATTGTAACTACATCCACGGCTCCAGCAGGGTGCAGACCATGTGGTCTGTTTCTTTTATATCTTAATAGAGAATGTTGGTCAGAAGCGTTGCCCAAAGTTGCTGGCTTACTCAGAAATGGGGGATCCCTAGAATAAAAATTAGGAGAGCAGAAAATGCATCCAGTTTTGGCACTGCCAGCCTCTAGTCTGTAGGCCAATACTAGAACCTTTTCATTTCTCAATTATTAGTTGCTTTGAAATCATGATGGTAAATCCTTGCTTTGCTTTACAAGCTGACTAATGTGGAAGTGCTCTTAATATTGTATCATTCTGTCCAAAAATTAGGTTTTCTACTTTTTATAGTGTCACTGCTTACTGCCCAACATAACTCCAATAAAGGGACTCATGACTTTACTTCTTTCTCATGTGGGAGGATCACTGCATTTGGCCTTTTTCCATGTTTGTCCAGCCCTGTGAGTTTTCCTTAGTGATGTGAGAGGAGTATTTGAGCATTGTGTATGACTACAAAGCTGATATTACATGCTAAAGTGAATACTCTTTGCTAACTATGGAGTATAAGTGTATGTTGGAGGAGGGGATCAGTGAAGAAATAATTGGAAACATTATTGATTAATAAGTTTCTTGTCATTGGATGAATATTATTTTTAACATGAATATAACAAATATAGTAAAACAAATAATGCAAATTAGAAGAAAAGAGAAGTTAGGAATTCTAGAAAGTAGTGTCTTAATAATTACCTAGTTGATGTCATTAAAATCCACTGAATGTAAAACAAAAAACAAAAATGAAAACTTAATGGATGAAGATATTTTAATCTGTGATCACCATATATCATAATTTTTCTAATGCTTTTAGATTAGAGGTACATTCTTAGGATTCCATTGATTACTTACAGTTTCTTTCCTGTAGGTTGAGCCAAGTTTTTATTTTTCCTATTTAAGAGTACAGAACTTTTGAAATGAATTTTAATTAAAAAAATGGGTCATATTTACTGGGCCGTGTGTTAAGCCTGTTAAAACTTAATTCAACTTAATTCTTACACCAGTCATATGAGGTAATGAAGAAACCGAGGCTTAAGAGAAATTGAGTAGCATGTCTGAGGCCATAGTTTGAACACTGGTAGCAAACAGGAAGGGCACCAAGGCGGCTGGCTCCCATAGCTTAAAGTTATGTTGCTGTTCCATGCTTCCTCCCTGGGTGTATTTTGTGAAGTCTAGAGGTATATTCTATGTATTTTAGGTGGAAGAGAATGGGCAGAAAATGAAAGCATTGTCTATTGGTATACTCTTTTAGACTTCTTCAGGCTGTATGCTATATGCAATTTGTATGATCAGTGAGATGAGCCTGCCTTAGATGAAGATAGTGTGCCCTAGGGCAAAACACCTAACATCCCAGGTCCTACCTTTCCTACTTGATGAAATGACTGGGTTTCAAAGATAGAAAGACTGTTCCTACCACTGGGTCTTTGGGCCCAGGGCAGGAGGGAGGTAAAAGGGAGAGCCTGAGAAAATTGACCAGAAAGTGCTTCTTACGTACCTATGGAAACTACTTCTTATGTACCTTCTTATGTATCTGTGCTAGAGAGAATGATTTTATTGGCCTTTGGGAATTTTCTCAAGTTTTACTCTTGCTGCAACTACAAGGGGGAGTGTTGCTTAGGCAGTGGGAAAATCTGGAACTTCCTTTACCTGTGCTGCCCATTTGCATTTCCTTGATAAGTAGCCCTGGGTTGCATGCACTCCTAAGGGGCATTTCTGGCTGACCATGTGGCCCTGGCCCTGGAGGGCCTGCTAGGAGGTGACACCCATCAGCCCCTGTTGTGCTCACCTGCTGTTTTTCATAACTTGTTCATTAAGCAAATAAATTTTGGTAAACTGACGTCGAGATGCTTTGCATCTAGTAAGAGCTCAGTAAATATTGTTGATTAAATAATGAATGAAAATATGAGTTAAAACGAAGCTTTGAATAGCTGAATACTTAGGAAAGTTATACTTATTCATATTTTAGGACCAATTATTTTAATTTTTTGGAATAGATGTATTTTTTAGAATAGATGTATTGACCAAGGAGGAATGTGAGGGGATCAGAAGTCACAGGGCACCCTGAATTGTGTGTGGTAGTGGGTGCAGAAGGGAGTGCCAGAGGGAACCTAGGACTCTGTGTTCAGGTCCTAGCCAGCCAGTTTGCATAGGTAAGAAGTAAGGTTAAGTTCAGAAGGCTTTATGTCAGTTCAGTCTCCCCAATTTAGATTCAGGGCACCCCATGTAGTAGGCTAGGGTGTCCCAATTAAATGCCTAGTCATTAACTGTGAGAAGATAAACAGAAGTCCATGTCTCTGTCTGCCCCCTGTGCCGTGGTCAAATTACATTCCCTGGTCAGGAACAGGGCTTAGTACAGTCCAGCTAGAGTGCAAGTTCTAGAAAAAGTAAAAACTTTTCATGTTCCTACCACAATCATTTGACTTTAATAAACAGAACTCATGTCTTCTCCTTTTGTAGAATAATGAGGACATCTTGTTTAGCTTTTCAATCTTAGAATCACATGCTATACTGACTGAGCCAGCCAGGTGCCATTTATTTATTTGTTTATTTAGCTTTGCAATCTTGACTATCTTGCATAATATTTGTGATGCATTTTCCATATCATTAATGCAAATAGAATTGGTTGTTTAATATTTTTTGGTAACCAGTCCATTTTCAGAACTCTCTGATACCTTAGATTAAAAATTGTGTCCAATTCTGACACGTGATTCAATCCTCTTCCCTTTTTTCCCCCGAGGGGTTGGGAAAAGCACGTGCACTAGATGAGTAGTGCGGTATACTTTCTAAACCCATGTCAGGAGGTTCACTGTGTCTGCCTGCTTTAATTGTAGTGAAGCTGTGAATGATTCATGGGTTTGGGGATGGCAGCTTGATTCCTTCTTTGCAAATTTTTCACTTTGACTTTTTCTCTAATGGGTTTCTCATCCATTTGCTGTTCATTAAGTGAACCATTGAGAAATGCAAAAGGAATTCATTAAGGATTGCATCATGGTGATTTTCTAATTTTGTCATTTTTTTGTCCCTTTTGGCTAGAACTTTTCTATATTGAAAACTTTTCTTTGTTCACTAGGTATGTTATATTACTCTGGAATACAGTTCATACTGGAAATGCTTTTTTATTTCCCTCTAATTCTCTGTTTTTGAGTGATGATTTGTGCCCTAGAATTCTTCAGTGATATCTTTTTTAATTCCTTTTCATATATTTAATAGGTTTGAATTAATTATTATTTTTTCTACAGTAACATGATTTTAAGGGCTGCATCTATAGCCATGTGTATAAAGCCATCTTTTTTTTTTCAGCCCTGTGTTTTTTTTTGTTGCACATTTTAATTTCTTTCATTATTTTTTACTATTAATAATCCACTTATTATTGTAGCAGGAGTTGTGCTAAGCACTTTACATGTATTTTATCATGTAATCTTCACAGTAATCCTATGATGTATCACTCTTTGGATATATCTGAATATTTACCTAGGATTGATTCTCCACAGTTGAATTTTTGGGTCAAGGGTGCAGTTTTTTAAGATCATGGACACACATTGCACAATTGCCCTGCAAAACTTCTTCTATTAATGTTGTTGCTGCTTTCTGGGTTTCAGCCTACCTTGAGTTCAGGTTGAGGGGAAAAAAAATGACAAAATCATTGACCACTTGGTGATTCTTTGAATTCTCATTTTCCTTCCAGTCCTCCTGCTATTACAATATAGTTCAGGATCTCATTTACCTGCTTCATGCATTCTTTCTAAGTATGATGTCACTCTGCCATACTCAGCTGATGCAGTGACAAAAATCTGCCCTGCCCTGGTTTCAAGGAGAGGAGTGTGTATAGACTGGGTGAGATTACAGGAAACAATAAGAATAAGCATAGAATGAGGCAGGACATGTTGAGTAGAGAAAGCAGTAAAGGGGATGTGAGAGACAGTGGCCAGTTAGATCCAGAAAATAGAGTTTGGCTTCACAGAGATGATAGCAAAGAATTCTAAGGATTAAGAGTGAATCAACAATGAAAATTTTCTGAGAGATTAAGAAACTGAGTAAGATGAAGATATATGTTATTGATATGGTGTTGACTACCAGTTTCTATTATGTTGTGGGAATGGAAGTCAAACTGATTTCTCAAATGAGAGTAGGATGAGTCAGGAGTGAGGGGCTAGAGGTAGCAAATGTAGGTAATTCTGGCCAGTAGTTTTGATGTTAAGGGAAATCAAGAAATGGGACAGTAGTGGGGGTTAAGGAGTGATGTGGGCTAAGGGAGATTTCTTTTTAAATTAAGTATGTTTGTGTGATCTAGAAATGTCCAGTAAAGATGGAAATGTTCCTTAATTAGGAGAGAGAAGAAATAGTGAAAGAAGTGAATTCCAGACCATGCCACAAGGAACTGGATCTAAAATACTGAGGGGAAGAAGATACTTGTGTTTGGAGTAGGGCCTTCTTCCTCTGTGAGGAAGGCAGAGAAGCGTATTAGTGTAGGTGTTTTGTGTGGGGTTTTTTTTTTTTTTTGCATATTTGCAGTTTCTCTTGGTTTCTTCCAGTTTCTCAATAAATTATTTGAGAAATAATCTCATCGTTGAAAAGACTGGGTTGAGGCACTTGGGTGGCTCAGTCGGTTGAACATACAACTTCAGCTCAGGTCATGATCTCATGGTTCGTGGGTTCAGTCCCCACGTTGGTCTCTGTGCTGACAGCTAGGAGCCAGGAGCCAGCTTCGGATTCTGTGTCTCCCTCTCTCTCTTCCCTTCCCCCACTCATGCTCTGTCTCTCTGACTCTCAAAAATAAATAAACATTAAAAAAATTAAAAGAAATGACTGGGTTAAGGGGGGAGAAAATGTATACGATTGTATTGGAGACTATATGCTTGGATGTGAATGCAGAGCAGTGTTGGGCCTAATTGAGGTTTATAGTCATGATCTTAAAGTGAAAGCAGACAATGGGTGTGTGTCTTTCCATCACAGTGTTCAGTTGCTTTTGTGCAGGCAAATAAAAGGTGGATATCTAGACTGGAACAAATTGGGATTTGGGAGACTTACAGGGCTACCCATGTAGAGAGGGGCAGGGGAGTTTCAGTGTTTGAAGGATATGATACAGTAGTGGAACATGGAATTTAAGCAGGTGAGGAAGGGAGTGATAGATTGTGTGACAGTGGTGGGGACAACAGATTCAAGATCCCTGTGGGAGGATGGAGTGTCAGAAGGGGTTCTAGACTATCAGCTGAAAGGATAGAAGGCAGTGGCCAAGGGATTAGTTATTTCTTCTAGACATTTGTACATAAGGTGGTAACCAAAGCATGGAATCTGCTAACATGGAGTTTACTTTCCAGGAGGAAAAGATAGACCACAGACTCACAAAAATTCAAGAGCTGAGATCTCTGAAGAATAAAGAGGGATAATTGGAAAAAGAGTGACAGGCATGCTATTTGAGAAACAGGGACGGGAGGGGGTCAGGAAGTTCTCTCAGTGGAAAAGACAACTGAGCAAAGGCCGGAATGAGATGAAACAGTGAGTCATTCAAGTATCTTGGAAAGAATGTTGTAGTATAAAGTCTCTGAGGTAAGCATGAGCTCTGTGTGCTGAGGAGGAGGAGGTCTTTAGGTCAGAGTGCCCTCAGGAGAGCAGGAAAAGGTGAGCAGAGGGAAAGGGCCTCTTGAGTCATGGACGAGTTGGGTTTTTGTCTGAGGGTGATGGGAAGCCATGGAGGGCTGGAGTAAAGTCTGAAATTGGTCTTCTGAATGGATTGCCTGTGTGGGGAAGAGAAAACACTGGAGGCAAGGATTCAAGATCTCAGATGAGTTATCTCCCTGGTGTTGGTTTGATCTCCATGTGGATGTCAGAATCACTGATAAGAGTAGAGATGGAAAACTGCAGTTGAGTCAGGAGGTAAAGTATTCAGTGAATTGCAGGGAGGGGATCAGGAATGACAAGAAGTTAGTGGATGACAGAAAGGAGAAGGATGACCAGTGGTCGAGCTGGTGACAGGAATTACAAAGATGCTGATGGTTTTGAAGGAGAATAAATCACTTGAAAGTACTAACAGGGATCAAGGAAGTCACTCATTCATTTCCTACCCCTAATATATGTGGGATTTGACACAAACTGTGTCCATGTGAGAGGGCTGCTAGAAAAGGACTCAAGTGGCAGCCAGGTCCATGTGATGAGATGAGGTTCCCTTCTGAGAGTTTGAGGCAGGGATTCTCAAGCTGTGGGGATTTTGATACCAGGAGGACATGTGGCAATGTCTGAGGACACTTAGCCTGTTACAAATGGAGGTGCACTGGTTATGCTGCATCTATTGAGTAATGGTGAGCGATGCTACCTACACCCTACAATGCACAGGACAGCACAGGACAGAGAAGTAGTCTTCTGGTTGAGAAGCCCTGGATGAAGGATTGAGGAGTGTGTTTGTTCATCATGGAGTTGAAGTTCCAGGGAGGTTATACTTCCCTCTCTTCCACATTATTCCATAAAATTTTTGATAGTTTTTGGCTTGATATACATACACATTTACTTGCTCACAGTTAAATACTCTCATATATGGAAGATCCTGTCTCCGTTACCTTCTGTCATATACAATTTCTGAGTTACAGGAAGGAACTACTTAGTTTTCTGGCTGTTTTGTAAAATGGATATACCATAACAATTAATCACCTCAGAATTGAGGAATGTGGTTTCCTCTGTATTTGGTTCCAACTAGATGCAAAGAAACTTAAAACTTATGCTCCATAGAAAAGGATCCTTTATTTCTTCTTTGAAAATATCCTGGGAGACCAAAGGATGTTCTTTAAGTGATCTAAAGGAGTGAAGAAAATAAAAAGGCTACTTTTGCCTTATTATTCCATATATCAGAGGTAGATTTTGAAATGAGTTTTGTTGTACAAACAAAAATAGGAAGAGACAGACATTTATACATTTGAAATTTAGTTGTTCTAACTGAAGTACAGACCTGTGCCTGGTTTTGCATAACCCTAAGGTAAGGATGCTTTTACATTTTAAAGCTGTTCAAAATGAAAATGAAGACGAATATACAGCAGAGACCTTACGTGGCCCTCAAAGCCTAAAATATTTATTGTTTGATCCTTTATAGGAAAAGTTTGCTGATCTCTGGTATAGAGGTATTTCCTTCCCAGTTCTGACTATGATAGGAGCGAGTCTGTCATAGAATCATAGCATTGCATTTATTCAGAAATCCTTACAATATTTATTAATGCTTCTTCTGTGTGAGAGGCTGCATTTGCAGGATATATGCTGGCTGTCAGGGAGTTTATTTTAGTAAGAGGTATAGATATTAAATAAGTACACACATGATTAATGGAAATAATTAGTAATACAAAGAACTAAGAAGGGTGCCAAAAGAGTATGGAAGGGGGTCACTGAGGCTTTTTTGAATAGGTGATTTTAATCAAAATTTGAAGAATGAATCCACTAATTACAGGGAGGGGCAGAACTGAGGGAGCAGTTTTAGCCCTGGGAGGGACGCTAGAGATTTTCTTTGTCTATCATAGTTGACTAACGCAGAAATCAGTTAAATCAATTTCTAAAGGATAATAAAGTAGAAAGTGAGTGGTATCAGAAAGAATTAGGGGGCTCCCGAACCTCTGTGTCTCTTCTCTTGCCTGCTGCCCCCTGAACCCATGGCTCTAGGGTTCCCACCATCCTCCTTCCATGCCCTGCCCTCTCCGTTGGGGGCCACCCGCCGCAGACACAGGACTGGCTTCAAGGCCACTTTGGTGCCAAATCTGGAGGGAAGGAGGCAAGATGGCAGAGAAGTAGGGAGTGCCGTACTTCCTGCCCGCATCTCTCAAACAAAGAGAAATAGGGAGTGCCGTACTTCCCTTCTCATCTCTCAAACAAAGCCAAAGGACACTGAACTGCAAGAGTCTGGGAGGAAAAGGGACAGAGTCTACTAAGAAGACAGACTCAGAGGTGTGTGACTGTGAACTGGGGAAGATAAAAATGGCCAACCCGGAGGAAAGGAGGGGAGGGAGCCCCCTCCGTGGAGAGACAGGGGAAAAGATAGAGCAGCTGAAACTGTTCAAAGAACTGTCCCTGGAGAACAGAAAAATATGGCCCAGGACAGAGAGGGATCCTATCATCCCATCTCTAACCACAGGGTGTTTAGAGAGAGATAGATCCTTTCTCAACTGCTGCACTTTCCTTTGGCTGGTTGCCCCGGTCCAGGCAGCACCAGGAGGAAGTGCTCCCCTACTCCCCCCACACCTTCCCCAGTTAGGATGCCATCCGGCCTGCAGGAGTACATTTTGGGTGGTATCATTATGGCACCAGGACTAAGATCTGGAAACAAGGCAGGGCTTGGGACATAGAACAAGGTCCACCTTGGCTATAGGCACAGCACAGGGAGATCTCACCAAAAACAGTGAGTTGCTACACTTGGTTCAAGAAGAGACTGGGGCACCACCACTTTTCTCCCCACAACCACAATGGTGGGGCCTCAGGGAGCAGCCTGGGGGACCCGCAGTGGAGGCGAGATCTGCCTACACCAAACCATGACCATCTATGCTGGAGACCTGCTTTTTTTTTTTTTTTTTTTTTTTTTAACTGGAACATGGGGCAAGTCCAACATTGATGCATTACCATGATTAACTCTAGATCAATTCTTGCTACTCAGATATATTTTCCGTTATCTCATTCTTATCTCTCTCCTCCACTGGACTGGGCACTCTTGTCATTGCTTTGCTTAAAGAGTCACATTTGATCATTCTCTTGATGCATACTCTATACCTCCATCCCTACCTTCCTTTCTTTCTCTGGAATAATCAGACTATATAGTTTCTCTGGGTAACATTATCTTCATTTCTTTCTCCTCGCCTCCTACCATATTCTTCTTTTCCTTTCTTTGAATTAGGCCCTTTAGTCTCTCTGCCTGGTCAATGATAAAGTTCTCTTTCTCCCCACCCCTGTCATTTCTCTCTTTGATTATGTTCTCCCATTAGCACTTCCTCCACCCTGCTCTTTATTTGTAGCTGGGATTTCTGGTTTTATGCTTATATGCCTTTGTCTTTTTTTTTTCCTTTTGGTTTGCATGTTTGTTTAATTTGTCTGTGTTTTTGTGTGCTTTTGTTCTCTGTTTGTCTGTCTGTTTTCCTTTCCAGGGATACCTCAAGAAATAAGCCAAAGTACACATGGTAGAGAGTCCCAAATATCACTACGACTAGGGAAATAAAACAACCAAACACACAAGAGAGACAAAGGGACACAATTAAAAGAACACTTCCTGAATGGACAGGCCATGGACAGTCAATGAGCCTCCTTTAATATATCAAAACTTGCAGGTGTAGAGTGCATAACAAGCTTTTATTAATTTTTTTCTATGTTTTTTAAACTTTATTTTTGAGAGAGAGAGAGAGAGAGAGACAGTGTGAGCAGGGGAGGGTCAGAGAGAGAGGGAGACACAGAATCCAAAGCAGGCTCGAGGCTCTGAACTAGCTGTCGGCACAGAGCCTGATGTCAGGCTGGAACCCACAAATGGCGAGATCATGACCTGAGCTGAAGTTGGACGCTCAATTGACTGAACCACCAAGGCACCCCATAACAAGCTTTTAAAGCTGATGAGAGGGGCGCCTGGGTGGCTCAGTCGGTTAAGCCTCCGACTTCGGCTCAGGTCAGATCTCACATTCGTGGGTTCGAGCCTCGCGTCAGGCTCTGTGCTGGCAGTTAGCTCAGAGCCTGGAGCCTGCTTCTGGTTCTGTGTCTCCTTCTCTCTCTGCCCCTTCCCCTCTCAGGCTCTGTCTCTCTCTGTATCAAAAATAAATAAAACATTAAAAAATTAAAAAAAAATAAAGCTGATGAGAGACAGAAAGCTAGCCAAAATGATGAAACAGAAGAACTCTTCTCTAAAGAAATTCCAGGAAGAAATGACATCTAAAGAATTGCTCAAAACAGATATAAGCAATATTACTAACCAAGAATTTAGAGCAATAGTCATAAAATTAAATCACCGGGCTTGAAAACGGCATGGAAAACACCAGAGAAACTATTGCTACAAAGATTATGGACCTTAAAAATTGTTGTGATGAATCAAAAAATGCAATTAATGAGGTGCATAATAAAATGGAGGTGGCCACTGCATGGATTGAAGAGGCTGGGAGGAGAATAGGTGAATTAGAAGATACAATTATAGAAAAAGAGGAAGCCAAGGAAAAGAGAGACAAATTGACCTAGGAGCACTAAAGGAGAATTCGAGAACTGAGTGATACAATCCAGTGGAACAATATCTGTATCATGGGAATTCCAAAAGGAGAGATAGAGAGAGAGAGAGAGAGAGAGAGAGAGAGAGAGAGAAGGTGCTGAAGAGGTAATTGAACAAATTATAGC
>NC_043702.1:108865515-108869123 GCF_006229205.1 Suricata suricatta
AAACTTGGCAGGCCAGAAAGGAATGGGAGGAAATCTTCAATGTGATGAACAGAAAAAATGTGCAGCCAAGAATCCTCTATCCAGCAAGCCTGTCATTCAAATAGAAGGAGGGATAAAGATTTTCCCAAGTAAACAAAGGACCCAGCCTGCAGGTCCATCAACGCAGGTCCTGAGGGAGAGAGTGAGAATTGGGGGGCAGGGGGCATAGAGAATGGAGGCAAGACAAAGTTTCTGATCAAGCCTCAGTTTATTGAGAAAACACAAGCATCTTATAAAGAGCAGAAAGCACAGGTCAGTTGCTAAGAAACAGGGTCACGTGAAGGGGCTAGGGTAAAGAAAAAACAAAAGCTGCAGTTTTAGCACAGCATCTGAGGAGCCAATAAGAAAGCCCAGCCAAGCTGTCTCCGGCCTTGAGCTGGGAGTGATAACACTGTCCAGCCCTGCAGGTGGCTGATCTTAGGTCAAGGCAAACATCTCTTCCCCTGGCAGCTCTTTCTGGCAGCTCTCCACAGGTCCTCCTTTTTTTTTTTTTAATTTCAAAAAAAAGCTTTTTCCAAAATATGATAGTATAGGCAAGAAAAGGACTGTGCCTGTCTTAGGTTGGGGGCCTGCCAATCCTTCTTACCCGTCATGGGCATACTCAGAAGCCTATGCCTGAGTAGCCTGTCTTAGGTTGACAGGATGGTAAGGCCCCTCTTACCTGTCATTGGCTAACCAGCCCACGCCTCTTGTCATAATATAGCTCTTCATCAGCCTCCTGATTGGTCATATCGAGCTTGTGATAATGGACCTGGATAGGCTGCATTTTGATAGCATCTATTTGCTGCCTCAGAAATGCCATGACTTTATTAAACAGAACAGGGCCCAGAGATACCAGGATCAACAATCCCAGAATAGGTCCTAAGAAGGGCAGAATATAAGGCAGAAGTCCGTGGAATCCAGTGAGAAAGGGGTTATCAGCAAGCACTCTTCTTCTTTTCTCCAAGTCCTCATGAACGTTTTTGATCTTGTCTATGACAACACCGGACTTATTCACATAGAAACAGCACCGCTCCTGTAAAGCCAAACAGATTCCTCCCTGCTCGGAGGCGAGTAAGTCAAGGCCTCGTCTGTTTTGTAGAACAACTTCTGCCAAGGAGTCCATGATCTTGGATGTCTTGAATAGTATTGGAAAGAACTTGTACATCAGCAATTAGTTGCCTAGAGAGCTTATTATACTGGGTCATGGATACACCCAATCCCGCAGATCCTGCAGTAATTGCTGCAGCCAGCCCTAGGCCGACCAGTAAGGGGACAATTTGAACCGCCCGTTTACGTCGGCTGGATATGTAATCAAAACTGGGCACTGGGACAGGCTCATCTCCAGGAATGATACCTATATCCGGGAGAAGGAAGGGCAGGGTGCATAGCCCCGTCCAACTGGCAGGGAGATAAGTATAAACTCTATTATTGCCACATACAAAAACAGTGTTATTACTAGAGCAGATAGGGGATATATAGTTGTGAGTGATATTGCAATTAGCGAAAGAGGAGGCAAACCTAGGTCTATCCCAAAACTGTCGTTGCGGGGGGTCGAGTAGAGGCATGTGGCGTTATGGAATAATACAGGTTGCACCAGCAATGGTGGGATAATTACACAGGAGGCATTGCTGAATGTAAGGTCATGTTGCTGAGGGAGGGCCACGGGCACAGGCACCCCCGTTTTTAGGCACAACCAACAATTTTGTGCCAATGAAGGATTAGAAGCATTTAGAATTTTATGGGTGCTTTCCAAAATGGAAAAAGCAGAAAAGTCTAAAGTAGAATCTCGAGGTCCAGGAAGTGCTATAGGGTGATAATTAAACTTAGGATTTAATTCCTCCATTAATTTTTGAACTCTGTCTTGGGTTTTGGCCATCCTATATTGATCTTGCGGTCCTCCTCTGTCGGAGATTGAACAGGAGGGGACACATTCCAACAAACAGGTTTCCCCACAGTGCCAAGGCAGGAGGACTGCATCACCATGTTATTATTGCTCCCTTTAGCATGAGCGTTCCGACCTAGGATGGCCATGAAATATGTTTTATTATCATTTTTACTTATACATTGTTGGACAGAACTATAGCAACTACTGTGCATAGTGTCATAAAAGGTAGTGCATGGGCAGAGCCCAGGACGGCCGTCTGCAACAGGAATAATCTCTGGTTTGGACACACAGAAATATTTTATACTATGACTACCGGACCCCGAAGTTACAACCACTTGATAAGCTGTTTTTGGCCCACAATCTATGGTGGCTAGAAGAGGGTGTTGAAACACTCCATCAGGGCCTAGTACCCAATTAGGTATGGCATTTTCAGTTCCGCTGCGGCAATCGCAGGGATTCCCTGTCTGTTGTGGTAGCAGTCGCCTGGCCACAGAAGGGTCTCCGAAACTGCCAAGTGTATGTTTTACCAGATATTGGAAAGCTGCCATCCAGAGGAGGTACCACCATCTCCAAAACATGGTCCCTAAAAGAAAAGACAAAGATTTTTCTCAAGGAGATTTTTCCTCCCTGGAAGGCTGAGTGTTATGATCAATTTGCTTTACTAGTCTCTCTGGCAACCATCGGGCTGCATCTGCTTGCCGTGAGTAGATGCACACTGCTCCTCATCCCCAGATCAAGACGGGGTCAGGACCATACCACTTATTATCCAGGGGGTCCCTCCAAAGCACGGTAGCAAAAGTTTTTTGCGTCTCATTGTGCCAGAAACGTTCAGCAGCTGAACGTCCTTTTTTATACAAGGTTAAAAAATTTAAAATGAAGAGTGAATGATGTAGAAGATTTCTGGGAGATCCCTTGATGGGGTACCATTCCCCCTTTTTTATCTTTTAAAGGGTATTTTTTAAGGACAAATGTGCCCATTCCACTATACCTTGTCCTTGTGGGTTATAAGAGATTCCGGTGATGTGTTTAATGTGTAACTGTTGACAGAATTTAGCGAACACGGTTCCAGTATATCTGGGTCCATTGTCAGTTTTTATTTGTTTTGGAACCCCTAACACTGATATAGCAGAAAGCATGTGTGCTACGGCGTGCTTTCCTGCTTCTCCAGTTTGTAAGGTAGCATATAGGAAGCCGCTGTAGGTATCAACATTTACATGGACATACTTTAGATTTCCAAACTCTAAAATGTGTGTGACGTCCATTTGCCAGATGGCATTGGGCACTAGCCCTCGAGGATTTACTCCCAAGTGAGGAATAGGTAAATGCACAACACAAGAAGGGCACTGTTTCACTATTTGTCATGCCCGTTTATGAGTGACCTTAAATTGTAGCCTCAGAGCTTTAGAGCCTAGATGATGAATTTTAGAGAGGGGGCCAGGCAGTTTGGAAGGAGCTCTAATGTGTCCTATGTAAAAAGACTCTTGGCGTTGCTGTACTTTAATCTGTAATTTTAAAAGTAAACTTGAAATTTTTGTTTTGTAGACAGGAACTGTTGCAGTTTTAATTGCTGGAAAGAGCCCAACCACATACTTAGAGTCTGAAAACAGATTAAACCTCTCTGGAGTTACTTGAAATAATCTAATAACAGCAACAAGTTCAGCTCTCTGTGCTAAAGTTTTCCTAGTTTGAAAAGAAATAATTT
>NC_043702.1:108869223-108916244 GCF_006229205.1 Suricata suricatta
AAAATTGAGAGAATTCATGACCACCATACCAGCCCTACAGGAAATCCTAAGAGGGCCTCTATGAGGGAAAGATCGCAAAGAATACAAAGTGCCAAAGACACCACTATAAACATGAATTCTAGGGAGAACACAATGACTCTAAACCCACATTTTTCGGTAATAACATGGAATGTAAATGGACTGAATGCTCCAACCAAACGACACAGGGTAGCAGAATGGATCAAAAAACAAAACATTCACTCACACACACACACACACAGAGGCTATAACATTCCCTCCCACAAAGGTTTTACAAACAAGACCAAGACATTAGAAAAGTAATTAACCGGGCAATCTCTTTACTTTACTCACTTTCCTTATTCTCTATTAATGTTTAGAAAAACACTTAAGGACAGACTTTATGAAGGAACTGAAAAATTTTTAATAATTGCTTTTTCTTAACCTTTACTCCCTGTGCCCTGAGGGTCTGTTTAGACCATTTGCTTAATTCCTGCCCCAGGAATTCTGATCACTCACTCGAGCACTGGACCACCTGGCAGGCTCCCATGTGGCCGTCTCCCTTTCTTGAGCACTGGGCCACAGCGTGGCCGTCTCCTTATAAATCTTGAGCACTGGACTATGCAGCTAATTCTGCATGGCTGTCTCCCTAAATCTTGAGCACTGGACCACGCAGCTAATTCTGCATGGCCGTCTCCTTTTAAATTCAGCCGTTACTTCTTTCTCTTCTTTTTCTCTTTGATCGGTTTCTTCACTGGATCCCACTTACTCAGGAAGCACTCACGATGGGCGCCACTTCACCCGGCCTGCAGGTCTGTCAACGCAGGTTCTGAGGGAGGGAGTGAGAATTGGGGGGCAGGGGGCATAGAGAATGGAGGCAAGACAAAGTTTCTGATCAAGCCTCAGTTTGAGAAAAAACATTCATCTTACAAAGAGCAGAAAGCACAGGTCAGTTGCTAAGAAACAGGGTCACGTGAAGGGGCTAGGGTAAAGAAAAAACAAAAGCTGCAGTTTTAGCACAGTGTCTGAGGAGCCAATAAGAAAGCCCAGCCAAGCTGTCTCCGGCCTTGAGCTGGGAGTGATAACACTGTCCAGCCCTGCAGGTGGCTGATCTTAGGTCAGGGCACACATCTCTTCCCCTGGTAGGTCTTTCTGGCAGCTCTCCACAAACAAAAATTGAGAGAATTCATCACCACTAATCCAGCCCTACACGAAATCCTAAGGGGGACTGTATGAGGGAAATGCTGCAAGGAACACAAGGTAGCAGAGATACTCCTACAAGTATGAACACTAGAGAGAACACAATGACTCTAAACCCATATCTTTCAATAATAACACTGAATATAAATGAGCTAAATGCTGCAACCAAAACACATAGGGTATCAGAATGGATAAAAATAAAAAAAAAAAGAATCCATCAATTTGCTGTCTCCAAGAGACTCATTTTAGACCTGAGGACATCTTCAGATTGAATGTAAGGGGATGGAGAAATATCTATCATGTGACTGGAAGTGAAAAAGCTGGAGTAGCCTGATTTATATCAGACAAACTGTACTCTAAAGTCAAGTCTTTAATGAGATGAAGAAGGCATTATATAATTACAGGGTCTATCCATCAGGAAGAGCTGACAACTATAAATGTCTACTCATCAAATTCGGGAGCACCCAAATACATAAAACAATCATTGACAGAAGCAATCTTATTGATAAGAATGTGCTCATTGCAGGGGATTTTAATACTCCACTTACAGGAATGGATAGATCAACTAGACAGAAAATCACTAAGGAAACAATAGACCTGAACTACATATTGGAACAGATGGATTTGACAGATATATTTAGAATTCTACATCCTGAGCCTAGGGAATTCACTTTCTTCTCACGTGCACATGGCATATTCTCCAAGGTAGATCACATAGTCATAAAGTAGCCTTCAATAAACATACAAGAATTGAGGTCATACCATGCACACTTTCAGATCACAATGTTATGAAACTTGAAATCAATCACAGGAATAAGTCTGGAAAACCTCCAAAAACATGGAGGTTAATGAATACCCTACTAAAGAACGAATGGGCCAATGAGGAAATTAGAGAACAAATTAAAAATATATGGAAACAAATGAAAATGAAAACATAACAATCCAAACTCTTTGGGGTGAAGCAAAGGCAGTCCTAAGTACATTGCACTCCAGGCCTATTTGAGGAAACTAGAAAAAGCACACATAGTGCACTGAAAGGAACTAGAAGGAGAGCAGCAAGGACACCCCAAACCTAGCAGAAGAAGATCAGGGCAGAATTAAACAGTATACAACAACCCCCAAAAAAAGTTGAACAGATCAATGGTTATTTGATAACATAAGCAAAATTGATAAATCTTTAGCCAGGGTTCTCAGAAACATAAGAGAGAGTACTAAAATATACAAAATCACAAATGAAAATGGATTTATTACAACCAATCCCTCAGAAATATAAGCAATTATCAAGGAATACTATGCAAAATTATATGCCAACAACCTGGACAACCTAGAAGAAATGGACAAATTCCTAAACACACACGCACTACCAAAATTCAAATGGGAAGAGATAGAAACAGACCCATAACCAGTGAAGAAATTGAATCAGTTATTGAAAATCTCCCAATGAATAAGAACCATGGCCAGATGGCTTTATTGGGGAAATTGTACTGGACATTTAAAGCAGAGTTAATACCCATTCTTCTCAAGCTATTCCAAAAAATAAAAATGGAAGGAAAACTTCCAGACTCATTCTACGAAGCCAGCATCACTTTGATTCCCAAACCAGACAGAGACCCAACCAAAAAAGAGAACCACAGGCCAATATTGTTGATGTATACGGATGCAAAAATCTTCCACAAGATACTATCAAATCGAATTTAACAGCATGTAAAAAGAACATCATGATCTAGTGGGATTCACTTTCCTGGGTTACAGGGCTGGTTCAGTATTCACAAATTTATCACTGTGACACATCACATTAACAAAAGAAAAGATAAAAACCGTATGATCTTGTCAATAGATGAAGAGAAAACACTTAAAAAATATAGCATTCTTTCTTAATAAAGACTCTTGAGAAAATCGGGATAAAAGGAATTCCTTAAATATCATAAAAGCCATTTATGAAAAGCCCAAAGCTAATATCATCCTCAATGGTGAAAAACTGAGAGCTTTCCCCCTGAGATCAGGAATATGACAAAGATGTCCACTCCCACCACTGTTGTTTAATGTAGTCCTGGAAGTCCTAGCATCAGCAATCAGGCAACAAGAGGAAATAAAATGCATGAGAATTGGCAAAGATGGAGTCAAACTTACACTTTTCACAAATGACATGATACTCTACATGGAAAACCCGATAGACCCAACCAGAAGCCTACTAGAACTGATCCATGAATTCAGCAAAGCTGCAAGGTACAAAATCAGTGTACAGAAATTGGTTGCATTTTTATACACCAATAACAAAGCAACAGAAAGAGAAATCAGGAAATTGATCCCGTTCACAATTGCACAAAAAGCCATAAAATGCCTAGGTACAAACCTAACCAATGATATAAAAGATCTCTATGATGAAAACTATGGAGACCTTCTGAAGGAAATTGAAGACTCAAAGAAATGGAGAAACATTCCATGCTCATGGATCAGAAAAATAAATATTGTCAAAATGTTATTACTACTCAAAGCAATCTACACATTCAATGCAATCCCAAATCAAAATTGCACCAGCATTATTCTCAATGCTAGAACAAACCTAAAATTTGTATGGAACCACAAAAGACCTTGAATAGCCAAAGTAATATTGAAGAAGAAAACCAAAACTGGAGTAATATTGAAGAAGAAAACCAAAACTAAAATCCCAGACTTTAGCCTCTACTACAAAGCTGTCATCAAGACAGTATGGTATTAGTAGAAAAACAGACACATAGACCAATGGAATAGAATAGAGAATGCAGAAAGTATGGCCAATTAATCTTTTACAAGGCAGGAAAGAGTATCCAATGGAAAAAAGACAGCCTCTTTAACAGATGGTGCTGGGAGAACTGGACATCAACATGCAAAAGGATGAAACTTACACCATACACAAAAATAAACTAAAAATGGTTGAAGGACCTGAATGAATGTGAGGCAGGAAACTATCAAAACCCTAGGGGAGAAAGCAGGAAACAACCTCCTTGACTTCAACCATAGCAATTTCTTACTTGACACATCCCCAAAGGCAAGGGAATCAAGCAAAATGAACTATTGGGACCTCATCAAGACAAAAAAAAAAAAAAACCTTCTGCACGGTATAGGAAACAATCAATAGAATAAGCAACCAATGGAACGGGAAAAGACAGTTACAAGTGACATATCGAATAAGGGGCTAGTACCCAAAATCTATAAGGAACTCACAAAACTGCACATCCGATAAATTTATAATCCAGTGAAGAAATGGGCAGAAGACATGAATAAACACTTCTCCAAAGAGGATATCCAGATGGCCAACAGACACATGAAACAATGCTCAGCATCACTCATCATCAGGGAAATACAAATCAAAACCACACTGAGATACCAATTCAGGCTGGTCAGAGTAGCTAAAATGAACAAATCAGGAGAATATAATAGATACTGGTGAGGATGTAGAGAGACGGGCACCCTCCTACACTGTTGGTGGGAATGTAAACTGGTACAGCCGCTCTGGAAAACAGTGTGGAGGTTCCTCAAAAAACTATCAATAGAACTCCTCTATGACCCAGCAATACCACTTCTGGGGATTTACCCAAGGGATACAGAAATGCTGATGCATAGAGGCACATGTACCCCAATGTTCATATTGGCACTTTCTACAATAGCCAAATCATGAAAAGAGCCTAAATGTCCATCAACTTAGGAATGGATTAAGAAGTTGTGGTTTATATATACAATGGAATACTACTTGGCAATGAGAAAGAATGAAATCTGGCCATTTTTAGCTATGTGGATGGAACTTGAGGGTGTCATGCTAAGTGAAATAAGTCAGGCAGAGAAGGACAGATACCATATGTTTTCATTTATAAGTGGAAGAGGAAATCTTAACAGAAGACATGGGGGAGAGGAAGGGGAAAATAATTGGGGAGAAAGAGGGAGGGAAACCATGAGAGACTCTTGAATACTGAGAACAAACTGAGGGCTGATGGGGATGGGAGAGAGGGCAAGGGGGAAGATGGGTATGGAAGAGGGCACTTTTTAGGGAAGAGCACTGGGTATTATATGGAAACCAACTTGACAATAAACTATTAATGAAAAGAAAAAAAAAAGAAAGGACTAGGTATCTCCACCCACTGTGTTCTCCCAGATCAATCTAGGTATAGCTGAGATTGAGAACCATGGCATTAGGTGGAACCGGCCCTCTCAGTCCTCAGCCAGTGTCCTATTCTTGTGCCTCTCTCTTCAGATCTCTTTTAGGGAAGTAAAACCTGAAGTTTGCACCTACCATAGATCTCTGTTTCTGAGGAGGATGTGAAAAAATTTTGTCTTATGTATTTGCTGGCTCTTTTCTCAGGGGTTGGGGCTTTCCCTGCTTCTGGTGTCCTCATTCTCTCCCCTTCTCCATTGCTATGCCAGAGGCCATGATTGTCAGTCACTGACATTTCTTAGTCCCCTTGGTGGTTGCTAACTTCTCCCTCAGGGAGCCATAAGCAGGGTAAACAAAGAGAGGAAGGAGGGTTACCAATGAAATCCCAGAGGCTGGGCACTTCTGCAGGTGGAAATGTACTTCTTTGGGTGGGCCATCCTCTTGTGGCAGGAGATATTTGGGGGGATCAGAGAGCAAACCAGAGCCACCTTTCCCCATGTGGTATCCCAGACCTCAGAGTATGGAGTTTTCTCTGTGATTGAGAAGCTGCTGTCTGTGCACATCAGTAGCCTTGGCAACAGTGATGCATACTGGTTGTGTTTTCCAGGCCTCACTCCTCTGGGAGGGTTCTGAGCCCAGTGACATGCCAGTGCTCCTAACTGTGTTTCATCTGCAGGGCGAACTCTGTTGGAGAAGCTGTTCAGCCAACAAGAGAACGGGCCTCCAGAAGAAGCAGAGAAATTTTGCTCCCGGATCATTGCTATGGGTCTTCTACTTCCTTTCAGTGACTGCTTCAGGGAACCATGTGATCAGAACGCCCAGTCAAGTTCAGCTTCATTCGATGTAAGTAGGAACATTGACTTCTGTCTGTGAGGCAAATTGGAGTTAAAATAGCAACTGTGATGTGTGTCTTCCCAATCACCCTGCAGTTTAAATACCAACATGTGAGGCAAGCCATCCTTCCCTCAGCCACTCAGCAGCTCAGCATGCCTATTTAATTTCTACACTTTCCTTCCTCACTCAAGTAATCTTAGGTATATTTACCAAATCTCCTTTTCTTAACAGATGGCCACTCTTGACAATTTTCTAGCTTGCTTTAATCAGTAATGGTTTTCAAGTGGCTCTGAGTCAGGACTGCCTACTTGGCTGGTCATGGACATTACTTTAGAAGCAGTACCATAGGGCCAGAGCTTTGTTCCCAGTGGGCTGCAGGTTTCCATGGGTGCGTAGAACACTATTTCAGTGTGTTCATAGCTCATCTATTTACTAACCGTTGATATGAAGCAGCATTGTCTGCTTTCTCTCCAGCTCCCATTCACCAAGAGCATTAATACTGTGGAACAATAATCTATAGGCGTATTCATAATTCCTAATGAATATCAATCAGCACAGCTGGATTATCATTTTCAAGCCAGGGCATTGTTAATTTTTCTCAGGTATGTGGTACATGTGTGACATTGGTAGTTGTATTGTGTATGCATCTAAAATCCAGATATATAAGAATGCTCCTGTATGATTTTCTCATAAGAAAATTGAAGGTCTGGTTGGCTCATTTGTGCAGAGCCCAGTATTTGTGAGGCAGAGTAATGGGTTCTAATCCATATGGATTAGTGACAGTTGTTTCCTTGCTTCCAACTACACCCTTCTTCTGTGCCTTTAGTGTATGTGCTCTTGACCTATGAGTGAAATAATGGTGATTTCTGAAAGATAATGAAAATGAGCCCTTATCAAGTTATGATAGTAAATAATAAAATGTCTCTATGTCTTGCATTTCTTCTTTCTCTTCTTCAGACATAAACTATGTTATTCCTTGATCTCCCTTAAGTATTAGGAAAATAAATCACATAAAGTATTGTGAGATCTTCTTGACACTTTCCATGTGAAAGAAGATTCCTCAGGATGTGCTGTGACTTGTGAAGCTTGAGACTTAAGGTCTTTTTATTTAATTATTTTTAAATGGCACTAGCTAATTATTGCTAGGTAGATCTTTTTCTTCTATGGAAGAATTGGATAATTAAAATTTTTCTTTCCTTTTTTTTTAAAAGAGTGGTGTGTGTTATGATAGAAACAGAACACCTAAAAGTGTTAGCTCTAGAGCTGTACCTTAAAGTGTTAGCTCTAGAGCTGTGTTCTAGAAAATATATCAATTTGCATGTTGGAATTAAAATAAATGTGACACAAAGGCAAATCCTGGCCATGTCTAAAGCTTGTCTTTTGATTGAAACTATCCCCAAATTGACTGCATTATTCTCTCTTAAAGTTTAGAGGTAAACAGTCTTCTCATTCAATAAATGTGGAATTGGAATAAACTGAAAAAATAAGATAATTCTATACCTTTTTTTTTTTTTTTTAATCACTGAACTGGCTGCTTTTTGTTTTTTTAAGCATTTATTTTGAGACAGAGAGACTGTGCGAGCTCTATGGAGCCTGATGTGGGGCTTGACTCAGGGCTTGATCTTACAAACTGTGAGCTGAGCTGAAATAAAGAATTGATCCCTTAACTGACTGAGACACCCAGGTGCCCCTGAACTGACTGCTTATCACCTTCCACCTCCCTCCATTCCTGTGTAAAAGTAGTAACTCCTCCCATGATTATCTGTTTGGAGGACAGCTGGGTGTGGCAAAGAGAGGGAATAGCAAACAAATAAAAGCCTTTAATATGGTAGGAAGTAATTTCCTCAGAATGGAGAATTTCTTTCCCTCAACTTTATTTGTTGGCTCTGTAATACATCTCTACTCTCCCTGCTGAATTAAACACAAAACAAGAAATTAAATGCACTCTAGTAAGAAGTGTTATTCCATATACTTAAACAGCAGTTCAGTCACACAACTGTGTACTTCCTGTATGCATGGTCAAGGATTTTCTTTAAAACTGAAAAGAGGTAACAATACAGGGAATTATGTAGACTGAGGTATTAGTGGTGAAATGGAGAGGAAGGCACTTATCTGTGCACAGAGAAGTTTCTGATAATTAATCTCTTTGCTGATTTTCAGAAAATTGTTTTTGGGAGGGTTTCTAACCAACAGTTCTCTTGAGGAAAGTGCCCCTCTGAGACTGATTACCTTGTGGGAATAAATTCATAACTGGTATTCTTCATAACCCCAACTTCTCTGCCTTTCCTGAGAGCATCTGATTTCCTCCTTTTCCTCCTCTTGCCATTTATGTATATAACTAGAGCAATAAAGAGTTTTGTCTTAAGGATCTCACTGATCTAGTTTATAGATTAGCCTTCTTCATGCAACCTTTTTGATTTTTAGTCCCATATTATGTTATACATTTTTAAGGGCTAACATTTTGCTTTAGAAATGCTATAGATAATATGAAAAGACTTCATACTGTCTCTTCATCTTTTTAGGAGCTTTGAGTAATAATGTTAATTCATTCAGAAATGCTTACCAAGTACATTCTATATGCCAGACAGTGTTTTAGGCCCCAGAGTTATATCACTGAGGAAGAGAAATAGGATTTCTGTTCTGAAATTTATATTCTCTTCATGGTGGGGAGAGACACATAAAAGACAAAACAAAACAAATAAAAGCATATGTCATGAATTTATATCAGATTCTAATAAATGCTATAAAGGAAATAAACCTTAGTAACATGATAGGGTTAATGAGGGTGGGGTAGAGTGAGTGTAGGGGAAGCCTCACTCAGGATTCCTGATGGGAGATCTGAGGGAAGGTCATTCCAGGAAGCTCATCTGGCAAGTACAAAGGGTCTAGGGCGAGCATAAGTATGACCTAAGCACAGCTGGAGCACCTGCGTAGGTGATGTTTCTTGAGATGAGGACAGAAAGGACTTAGGGCCAGAATGTGCAGAGTCTTGAAATCCATGGAAAGAAAATAGATTTTTATTTAAGTAGGAACTTTAGGAAGGTTTTAGGCAGGGTAAGAACAGATTTCACATTGATTACTTAGCCTAGTCTTTGGATAATGGAGTATAGGTGTCAGAGTAGAAGTAGGAAATCCAGGTGGGCTTATTGGAGTGGTTGAGTGAGGGATGGTGAGTAGGATGGTAATGAGGGAGGTAGAGAAGAGTCCTTGGGTGTGGGTGGGATGGATTCTGTAGGTGGAGCAGATGGGACTTCTGGTGAGTTAGACATGGGAGCAATGGAAAAAGTAAGTCGACTATAACTTCTTTTTTTATTTTAAGTAGTTGGGTGGATGGTTGTGCCATTTATTGAGATGTAGAAGACAGGTCTGTGTTAGGAGGAAAATGTTATAAGGACAGAACTCGTACCTGTTATATACTTTTCTTGAATACAATTCTGTTTAGAAAACGAATACTTAGCATATAAGCTCACAAACATTAGCATTTTGCTTTTCACTGGTGGAATGATGTTGACTTTATTAGCTAAACAAAATTAGGGCCATGATACTTAAAGATATTTCACCCATCGGAAGTCTGGTAGCCCTTTGCATAACCATGCATTCATAAAACAGAAAGAAAGATGGAGATCCTTTAAGGACCTGATAGCATTGTCCATTATCTTTTTCCATTTCCATTACTAATCTGGGGACCCAGAAACTATCAATTTACTTCTTATTCTCTGACAATATCCTCATGTTTTCCTTTTGCTTTCTGTTTTTGTTGTTGTTTTGTATTTCATGTAGAATTCTAAGCTAGATCATTTCTAAGACTAATAAGAGAAAACATATGCATATTACTACTGCTTGGTAGATTGTATTGTTTAGTTGTAGATCATGGTAACTTTTTATGGTGAGGAAAGACTTGTTTTCCTTCTGGAGGCTGTTCTGGTCATTTCTCAAGTGTGAGAAAAAATATCTCTCCTGAAATGTTTACCATAAATCCTTAGAAATAACAAAAACTTCATTATGTCACACCATATCCAGTTGACCCTTGAACAATGTGGGGGTTAAGGGCACTCCCCCCCACACACAGTCAAAACTTTACATACAACTTTTGACTTCCCCCAAATTAAATTGGAAGCCTAACTGATAACATAGCTAGTTGATTAACACATGTTTTATATGCTATATATAACAATACTGTATTCTTATAATAAAGTAAGCTAGGGAGAAGAAAATGTTATTAAGAAAATCATAAGGAAGGAATATACATTTACTATACTATAAAAAATATAAGTGAACCCACATAGTTCAAACCGGAGTTGTTCAAGAATCAGCTGTAATTTGCAGTTTGGGGCCACTGCCCTGCTTCTTGTGGACAAGATATGCCAGTTCTCAGCCTATGGCTGACCAGGGGCTCTGGCTCATTGCCTGTTGATTGTAGATGGAGATCATTTTGCAAGAATAGGTCCAGTTTGGGGTCCCTTAAGATTTCTTTTCCTTTGAGTGCTTTTATTTATATTAGATATTTCTGAATCATATTCATTAGTGGCTGTTTTCCAGCAAATCAGTTATCTCACATAATTGTTGATTACCATTAGCAAGCTCTTCTAGGATTTTTTTAATCATCATGGTGTCAGACATCATGTTATCTCTTTGCATTACAAAAAACAAAACAAGTTTACTTGGCCCAAAGATTTTGGCAGGAGTAGATGATTATACTTACTTAATCCTTTAGAGCTGATTTTAAATGTCTTCCTAGTAGAATATTTTTGGATCCTGGGCTTTTTCTGGGTTTGGCAGGTTTTGCTAATTTTGCTAACACTGTAGTGATCCCTATGCTTACCAGATGGGAAAGAGCTCCTTGCTATGTATATAAATAGAATAAGTTTGAATGAGTGTATTAGTGAGACTAGAATTAAAGAGAAGGAAGGCATAAAAATTTAGGCTAAAAAGGAAGAAAGGGAACATGATCCTGAACCTGTCAGAAAAGTAATTCATCAGTCAAAAACAATAATAGTATCTACTGAAAAACTAAGGAAATACACTCTGCTCACCATCACCAGTAGCCAGAATGAAGAGTTAAGTGAACAAATAGAAATGACCATTTGTATTTGAATCCAATTTTTTTTCAGAGTAGGAACAATTCTTGGATACTTTTTAGTCAAAGCCACACAATTATTTTTCTGAGAAGCAATACAAGCCATGGCACATCTTTCAGTTCTAAGAGAATATGTATGCGCGCACGCACACACACACGCACGCACTGCTCTACTTCTATTTTTAAAATATTATTCTATATAGTATTAGCTCTCAGGAAGTTTTAAAGTGTGATATTAAAATTATATTTAATTTTCAGGCCAGCTTTTTAAATTATTTTAGCTGAACATTTCTTTTTTTTGCAGATTTCCCTCTAATATCAACATAGGAGTCAGTAGTAAAACAGAAGATTTCATTTACCAAAATTCATTTTGTAGCCATAGTTTTACATTTACTCCATTACTCAGGTAATCATTGCCTAAATTCATGATAAGCAGGGTGACAAGAGTAGATTGAAAATATACTGCTTTCCCTCAGTTTTCATTTTAGTTCTTGTTTGTTTAAGAACTTAAAAGAGCTCTAAGGTACTACATTCACCTGGTTAAAGAACAGTTCTGCTCCTTGCCCTGGCCTCTCCCACTCCAGTACTATCCTTGCCTGGTTCTCTTTGTTCTTGTTTTGCTGGTTTTAACTTTGGTACTTTAAGTTTTTCTGATTTGGTTAGTGACATTGCTATTGCCTTTGGTCTGTCACAGATTAGGATTTAGCTATTTCCCAATCCTTTCCCTCCCTATTCCTTCCAGTATAGTTAGTACTGTTCTTCTAGTTTCCCTTTGATAATTCTGCCTTGAACCTTAAATAATATGCTTCAGATTATTTTGTTGGTGTTTCATTGACTTCGGGTAAAGTCTGCTGCTGCCCCACCCACTCTGCATAATTAGGCTACTGAGTGTCTACTTTCCCCCCCACCTAGTCCCAACCTGAATATTCTAGCTTCCACCAATAATACTTTTATCCTTCAGGTATATTTTTAAGGTTATTTAAAAAAAAGTTTATTTATTTTGAGAGAGAGAAAAAAAGAGAGACAGAGAATCTCAAGCAGACTGCACTGTGAGTACAGAGCTGAATGTGGGGCTTAATCTCATAAATCACGAGATCATGACCTGAGCCGAAATCAAGAGTCCAACGCTTAACACCTGAGCCACCTAGACGCCCCTAAAGTTAATTTTTAATTTTATTTTAAAAGTTGAGAAAACATTTGGAGACCCTGTAACTGTTCCCTTGCAGAGGTGATAGTGTGCTCTGTCTTCATTTCCTTCTTAATATTCCAGTATCACAGCCCCCAGGCCCCTCAGACAGGGATGTTTCTGAGGTTAAATTCCAATAGATTCTCTTATTTAATAAACAATCACTTGCTCGAAAGTATCCTATATTTAGTTTACTTACATTTGATTTATCCCTTTCTTATATAGGGAGCCCTCCTCTAGCACAAAAAGTTTTTGATTGTCTTTTGGGAGAAGAAACCTGTATCTCTCTCTCTCTCTCACTTCCCCTTATGTAGATATAGATATCTATATATATTCTCAATATCTTTGAGTTTGTATCCTATTCTTATCATTTAATAGATTTCTTTCTTTCTCCTTCCTTCCTTCCTTTCTTTCTTTTCTTCTTTTCTCTTTCTTTCTTTCTTTCTTTCTTTCTTTCTTTCTTTCTTTCTTTCTTTCTTTCTTTCTTTCTTTCTTTCTTTTCTTCCCTTCCTTCCTTCCTTCCTTTCTTTCTTTCTTTCTTTCTTTCTTTCTTTCTTTCTTTCTTTCTTTCTTTCTTTCTTTCTTTCTAATGGAGTTCTTTCAATTTTTCTTGAAGACTACTGCTGTGGTCTGAATATTTGTATCCAAAATTCATACTTTGGAATATTTATGCCTGATGTAATGTTGTTTGAAGGTGGGGCTTTTGGGAGGTGACTAGATCAGGAGGATGGAGTCCTCATGAATGGGGTTAGTGCTCTTATTAAAAAGATCCCACCCCATTGTCTCTTTTTCCACCATGTCAGGATGCCCTGAGAAGGCACCAACTATGAACCAGGAAGAGGACTCTTACTCGATAAGGAGATCTGTTGGTTCCTTGATCTTGGACTTACTGTTTGTAAGCTACCCAAACTATGATATTTGTTAGAGCAGCTGAATAGATTAAACATCTAGTAGCTTCCTCTTCTAATTTAGATCAAGTTTCTGATATGTAATTATGACTTCTATTTGTTTTTTTTACCCCCCAGCTCCTTCCTTTTCTCTTGACCTGCCCCAGATGCTAGGCACACAGAAATCAAAAGAAGGCCTCTCTTCTCAAGTAATTTATAGCCACTTTAAAGAGATAAGATATGTAAAGTAATTGTTGGACTTCAGTGGTTGAAGAGGGCTTTGTAATCTGACTGTCCTGAATTTGAAGCCTGGATTTCCCACTTACTCCATAAACATAGGTGAATGGCTTAGTTTCTCAAAGTTTGTTTCTTCTGTAAAATGAGCAGTGATGTACTAGTTTCTAGGTAAGAGGAAAGCATGAATACAAGTAAAGCATTTTGTAGAGTATAGGACATAACAGTAAGTGTTCAATGTATGTTAACTGTCACCACAGATCATAATCTTATTTGGGGTTCCGGTGGAGATATGTACAGTGGAAGGAGCAAAGGAGAGGGTTAACTGAGTCTCCTTGGTAGTTCAGAAGCTAATCCTTAGGGTGAGACTTGAGGGTTGACTTGGAATTTCTTGTAGGGATCAACCAGATCAGGATAAGTCTATGTATAAGGTGTACAGATTATTTTGAGTGTAAATTGAGAGAATGATAGGTAAAAGGAGGCCAGACATGGAAATATTTATGTCACCTTGGAGATGATTTTAGTATATGTGCTGCTGAAGTGAGCACTTCTTGGGGATGTTTGTAAATAACTTTTGAGTAGTTAGGCTATAAACAGATTGTCATTTATAAAAAAACATTCTGGTGGAGAATGAAGAACTTTAAAATTGGTGTTGGGTGATCAGTAAAAATGCCTAAACTGAAACAGGCAGTGCTGATGGAAAGAGACAGCTATAGGGAATGTTTGGGATTTAGAATTGATAGAACTTGTCACTTTAATTGGATATGGGGAAGTAAAGGAGTAGATGATTTCTTTGGTTTCTGATTTGTAACTTTGGGTGGATGGTGATAACTCTATCTACAAAGAGGCAGAATACTAATGAGGGAACAGGTTTCAGAGATGATAATTCTCTCTTAGACATCTAGAATAGAATGTATGATTGTTTGAGACATAATGGTGGCAATTCCTAGAGGGCGAAGGAGCTGATGTTACTAGCATTAGCATAGTTGCAGATCTAATAGAGAGTAATAAATTAAGATTAAAATTATTTAAAAATTTTGTTTAATTTATTTTTTAAATTTACATCCAAGTCAGTTAGCATATAGTACAACAATGATTTCAGGAGTAGATTCCTTAATGCTCCTCATCCATTTAGCCCATCCCCTTCCCACCACCCCTCCAGTAACCCTCTGTTTGTTCTCATATTTAAGCGTCTCATATATTTTGTACCCCTCCCTGTTTTTATATTATTTTTGTCTCCCTTCCCTTATGTTCATCTGTTTTGTATCTTAAAGTCCTCATATGAGTAAAGTCAGTGAGATACCATCTCACACCAGTCAGAATGACTAACATTAATGACTCAGGCGACAACAGATGTTGGCAAAAATGTGGAGAGAGGATCTCTTTTGCACGGTTGGTGGGTATGCAAACTGGTGCAGCCACTCTGGAAAACAGTATGAAGGTTCTTCAAAACATTAAAAATAGAATTACCCTACAACCCAGCAATTGCACAATTGCACTATGAGTTATTTATCCAGTGGGTATAGGTGTGATGTTTTGAAGGGGCACATGCATGCCAATGTTTATAGCAGCACTATTAACAATAGCCAAAGTATGGGAAGAACCCAAATGTCCATCAGTGGATGAATGGTAAAGAAAAGGGGTGTATATATATAATGCAGTATTGTTCGGCAATAAAAAAGAATGAAATCTTGCCATTTGCAACTATATGGATGGAAGTAGAGGGTGTTATGCTAAGAGAAATTAGTCAGAGAAAGACAAATATCATAAGATTAAGATTATTAATTTTTATGTAGTGAGGAATAGGTGTAGTGAAAATAGATTAATGGGAGGCTTTGGCCAGAAGATACTGGTATTAAAGATTTCAGAGGTGAAGCTGTTCCACTGATTCCAAAATCCAGTCTGTGGAGTGGACTGCCCATTGTCTTTGGAATTGAGGCACTGAGGTTGTTGGCTGGGATTTTGTGTCTCAGAGGATTGTGGAGGAGTAGGTATTGAGATGTAGACATAAGACCATGCCACACAGTCTTGGAGGAATGTAAGACTGTGTGGAGGTCAGTCAGTTTCAGCAGTAAGGGAGTTAGATGATGACAGTGCTTGATATGGACTTTAAAGTGCAGAGGATTCTGCACAGGGTGGGCATGGAATATTTTTTAGATGATTATGGAGGGCTAGATTATGAGACCATGTTACACAAGAGGAATCAGGAAAATTCCCTTTCAGATCAGTCCTTACTTGCTTGATTTATCACATCAGCCTTTTAAATTACCTTCTTGAGTATGCCTGTTACTAATCTCCAGTCCAATCTCCTTGTGCTTTCCTAGGGCTTCTTGGTTTGGGGCCAAGTTCCCTTCCAGATATATGTGACAGTGTCTCCAGATGTTTTTGGTTGCTACAGTTGGGGAGGGCTGCAGCTGGCATCTTCCCTCCCTAACAAAGGATTTTCCAGTACCAAATGCAACAATGCCAAAAGTTGAGAAACCCTTTGATGTACCTCTTGCATAAAGCCTTTAGTGGTTTCTCTGTCAAGGAAGTACCAGTTCCTTGGACCTCCATGATCTGTCTCCTGCCTTAAACCTTTCATGCATCACTAGTTCATAACCCACTTCCTTTCCAAACTCTGTCCTTCACTATGTTGAAGTGCTATCAGTTTGACAACTGTCTATATTTTTTCTCACCTCTGGGGCTCTGTGAGTCCTATTGCTTCTGCTCATAAAGTGTTTTTTCCCAATGAAACTCTACTTTTTTTTTTTTTATAGAATGGGGTTCAGAGTTCCCTCTATGTTCTTCAACAATCTAAGTCTGAATTTTCTCTCAAAATAGACCTTACACATGTATTATAATTGGCTATTTACCCTATAATACTCGAGTACAAATTACATTTTATGTGGTGGTGTCCCTGTGATTCATGCAATGCTTTGTCTCTGTGTTTAACATAGAAACACAGAACTATGGTAAATATGGGCATCAGGTCTCCTCAGGGTGGTTAAGAGCGGACTCTAGTCCTAAACTGGAGTGTAATCTCATCTACTCGATTTAAGATGTTAGGATATTTACCCAAGGTCACAGATTAAAAATTTTCATGTGTAGTACTAGTTTCCTACCTTTGGAGTTATTCTGAATATTAAATGAGATCAATAAAGCATTGCACAATTCTTGGCATGTAATAAACACCCAGTAAATATTAGCAATTACTATTTTTAATTATTATCTTTCAAGTTCCTATTGTAGAACCTGGTGTAGCCCTTTAATATTATATGCCTTGATTTCATGAAGAAGGCTGTAAGGAAAGCCTTAATGACAGAGGAGAGGAGGAACCAGACAATCCATTAAGTGACTTATCTTGAATGATCAAGAGTTACCTGTATTTAATAATCTTGTAAACCTTGAAGGGAGAGCAGATGGAGGATGGGACAGAATATGAATTTGCTCAGAAATTAATTAGCTTGAGAATTGACTGTTGGATCTCTCCTTCTAGGCTTATTGCCATTCCTCTTTCTTAATACATTTGCTACTTAGGATTTTACTGCTACAATTATCATAATCCACCCCCCCCACCCCTCCTCCACAAATCTTTCTGGATAGAGTGGAATGGAGATGGAGGGAGTAAGAGAAGCTTTTGGTGGGGGGGTCAGGTAACTGCATACTGTGAAGGGGAACCATCAAGCCCACTTGCTACTTGGTGTGACCACTTAATATTGACTGCATGATGTCCCTGGTTCTGAGAAATATTACACTCAAATCTTGGCAGATAACTTACATATTTGCTGCATTAGCCCTTAGTGTTTATGTGTGTGAATGTCTGGCATACTTTACAGATAATGTGGTATGAATGAATGCCTTTCTGTAATACCTCCCCAAAGAATAAGGACATTTGTTTCACTCAGCATTCCTAGGATAGAGGAGCCAAAAAGGGCCAGACATTGGCTTGCTACACCGCTGTATTGCTCCTCTCAAAGAACTCTACCACATGGAATAAGTTTGATTTTCTTGGTTGCATAATTTATTGAAACAATTGAAGGGAATAGTCAGTAAATATAAACAGGAAAAAATTTGCCTACTATTGTTAGTTTTCTCCAAAAGCCAGTTTTAAATGTAATTTTATTTTAAATTATAAAATAGATTATTTTGGGGCACTTGGGTGGCTCAGTCAATTTACATGACTTCGGTTCAGGTTATGATCTCACGGTTGATGAGTTTGAGCCCTGCGTCAGGCTCCGTGCAGGCTCTGTGCTGACAACTCAGAGCCTGAAGCCTGCTTCAGATTCTGTGTCTCACTCTCTCTCTCTCTGCCCCCCTGCCCTCCACTGTTTGCACTTTGTTTCTCGCTTTCTAAAGAACAAATAAAAACATTAAAAAATAGATTTATTTCATAAAGAATATAATAAGCAGATATGTATCAAGAAGTTCCTACTTGATTTCTTTCTTTGCAGGCTATACATTTGTATGGCTTAAAAAAATTGCTCTGCATTACCAGCCTTTCTTTACCACAGGATTGATTGTGTGTTGGATCAAATTACATCTGCTATGTTTGTAGCCCTATAATTTAGTGTGAACTAGAAGGCTTTTAATAAATATTAAAAAAAATATTATTTCTCTTGGGGTACCTGGGTGGCTCCATTGGTTAAGTGTCTGATTCTTGGTTTCAGCTAAGGTCATCATCTCGTGGTTTTGTGAGTTCAAGCCCCACATTGGGTTCTGTGCTGGCAGCATGGGGCCTGCTTGGAATTCTCTCTGTCTCTCTGTCTCCCTGTCTCTGTCTCTCTCAAATAAATAAGTAAATTTTAAAAACTATATTTAAAAAATTGTTATTTCTCTGGACTCCATCATTTAAAAAAATATTCTGTTACATTCTTTTTTATCTCTACAATTTATAGTGATTTGTCTGTGGTTACTCCTCGGTGAATATAATAATCAGTGAACTGTAATAATCAGTATCCAAGCTTTATACATTTGAATTTAGGCATGTATATTTTGAGGTTATTTTAATTTTTTGATCTGATATATGATTTAGTAAATTTCTAACACATGTTGCTTTTGTGTATTTTAAGAAGGTAAAACAAATTTGCTTAAAAAAATAAAAAGAGGTCATGCGTTTGAGCCCCGCACTGGGGGTAGAGGTTACTAAAAAAAAAAAAAGAAAATGCCACAGATTTGGTGGCTTAAACAACAGAAATTGGGATGCATGGCTAGCTTAGTCAATAGAACATGAGACTCTTGATGTTGTGAGTTCACATCCTACATTGGGTGTAGAGATTACTTTTAAAAAATAAAGAAGGTAAAACAAGTAATTTCTTCCCCCCCAGTCTCCCTCCCCAAATTAGAGGGAATTCAAGAGTATTGTTACAAAAGTAGTAAGGGTATTTCTTTACCACAAAGTTTTCTGAGCTTAGAAGTGATACCAGCACTTTTGTGGATTTTAGAGCAATCCCCAATCAAAGTTAATTGGAGTTTAGAAAAATCAATTTCTAAAAATATATTATTGGCAGTCATACTTTTTAAGTCAGTGACAAACTTTTTTTCATGATTTGTTTTTTCCTCATTTAAGAATATCATGCTATTAGGGATATCTGTTTTGGCTTTCACAACTGGTACTTTTTGTCATACATTTGGAACGTGTTGAGTGCCTCAGAATTCATTTGGAATTTATATGATGGAGTTTTATTAAAATGAGTGACTTAGCCCAACTTTTCTGTCATGATTTTCTTTTCTTATCCTTCTTCTGGGTATGCATTGAATATTAATAAGTTCTATTGATGTAACTTGCATTTCTTGAGGTGTTTCTTATCTCAAGAGGCAGGAGCAGTATGGAATTATGAATCTATGGCAAAGTAAAGGTAACTTGTACTGAGAAAACATCACCCAACCAGAAATTTAGAGAGTTATTTTTTCTCTTGATTTTTACAGGGCTTTGGATACCTGAAAGAAGATTTATTCCACTTTTATTATCTTTATTGTCTAGATCAGGGATTGGCAAAATATTTTGAAGTTGGCCAGATAGAAGATATTTTAGGCTTTAGTAAATACTTTTAGCCTTTGTTACAAGTACTCAGATCTGCTATTGTCATGTGAAAGCAGTCATAGGCAATGTGCAATGAATGAATTTGGCTGTGTTTCTTAAGAAAACTACTTGCAAAAATGGGCACTGGCCAAATTTGGCCTGTAGGGTATGGTTTGCTGACCCGGGTCTATACTCAGGTAAGATATAAAAATCTGTTGTGTAACTTTGATTTTCCTGTCTCTAACTATGTAAGGTCACTGGCCAGTTACACAATATTTATTGAATTTTTCCATCAAAAATGCAGATACCTTCTTGTGCTTATTTGCTTATTGTCAAAAGGATATAAAGACATAGTGGCACACTGTTTAACAGGAGAGGTGGTAGTTGAAAATTTGAGATTTAAGTGGTCAGTATGACTGGAGCACAGGGTCACAGAGTGAGGAGACAGGGGCAGACGAGGCATTAAGTTGCTGGATGGTATCTGAGTCATTTATGAAGGCTTCTGGAAGAATGTTTAGGAATTGGAACTCAATCCTGAGAGCAGTAGGGTGCTACCGGAGGGTTTTAGTTGGAGGAATGTGATGTGATCAGATCCATGTTTTAGAAAGAGCATTCTGGGTGTTTGTGGAGTATGGACTGAGAAGTGTTGGATAGGTATGGTTTAGAGGCTGGAAGATTCTGAAGAGATATTGCAATATAATTGCCTTCAACCATGTAAGTAGTAGTGGGGATGAAAATAAAAAGGGCAATTCTAATGGCTCTTAGTTCTTAAACTCTAGCAAGCATTGGAATCACCTGGAGGATTAGTTAAATATTAAAATTGCTGGGCTCCACCTCTAAAATTTCTCATTGCATGAGTATGAGGATAGGGTTGGAGAATTTGCATTTCTAACAAGTTCTTAGGTGATACTGATACTGCTGGTCTGGAGAGCACGCTGAGAGAAGCAAAGGTTGAAATACTTTAGAAGATCAAAATGACAAACCTTGGGAATTTGGTTGATTGTATAAAGGTGAGGGACAGGCAGAAACAAGGCTTGAGCAATAGGGTAGAGGGTGATGATATTTACTGAGTAAAAACACAGGAGGAGCAGGTTGGGAGAACCATTTAGATCTTATTGAACTTGATATCTACCAAAACATATGCAAAAATAATTGTGGTTTGTATGTAGGGGTCAGGAGAAAGAGACTGGGGGAGAGAGATTGAGGAATATTTAGTGTGTAGATGATATTAAAAGCCATTATACATTGAAAAGCACCTGTAGAGTGGGAAGTGAGAGGGGCCAGATATATAGGTGAGCATTTATTCAGTGAGCAGAGCAAAAAAAGATACTGCAGAGAAACAGATGAGGAGCAGTCAGAAAGGTAGGATAGAAAAAATATTTTGGAGTATTAAGTGATATAAAATGTTGCCAAGAAGTCAAGTAAGATTAAGACTGAAAAATAGTTACTGAGTTTACCAAAAGTTACTGTTAATAACCTTGTAGAGAGGAATTTGAGTTGAGGCTGTGGGTGCTGTGTAGATTTCAGGAGGCTGAGATTTGAACAGAAGGGTAAAGGCAGGTGAGAAAGTGGGAGGTGAGATTGATGGAGTTATGTGATTTGCTCCAGAGGTTTTCTGTCAAGGAAAAGAAAAATAGGGTGGGTGCTTTTTTTTTTTTCTTTTTTCTTTTTTAAAGGCATGGGAGGGTTTAGAGCATGTGTAGATGCTGATGGGAGGTCTCACTGAAGATTGGGGGAGAAGAAATTGATAGCCTATAGTCCTGAGAAAGCCAGAAGGGATGGAATGCATGGCACAAGTTGGGGGGTTGGCCTGGGACAGGAATAGAAATACCTGTGTGTGAAAGTAGAAGGTGCAGAAGCAAGTGGGCTGCTGCTGTAAGTTCTGATGGGAAGTTGAGAGTCCCACTGACTTTAGTGTTCTCTGTTAATTGGGAGGCATTGCCCTTGACATGGGATGAAGAGGGATGTGTGAAGCCAGATATTTAAAAAATTAATGGAAAACAATTCATATGGAAACCACAGAAATGGGACTCAGAGCTGAACAGAGGGATGTCTGTGGAGGGCCAGCCAAGGTGGAAGATAATGGGTATGACAAGGCAAAATATTGGACTGATCTCAGGTTGGCATTTGCCTTTGCATGCTTTCACAGATTAGTAAGGATAAGAGTTGAGGATCTGGGCATGGAAGTGGTGGAAAGACGGAACTATAGCATTAGAAGACCAAACAAGAGTGATCTATGATAGAAGTTGGGGAGTCATGACTCTCAAGCTCTGGAGGATGAGGAAGTTCAGACAGGATGTCTACGTGTATTATTTGTCAGGTAAAGTAGTTTTTAAAGAGAAAAGAAAGAATGAAGTAAATGCAAGCACAAGAGCAAGAATACTTATACCTTCCAGCCATACCTGGACATGTCTTTAGCCCCAGTTTCCCACTAAGGAAGGACCAAGATTAAAATAGGATCACCTATGTTTTATATTGTCATTGTATATGTAATTCACTTTTTCTTTTTGCTTTATAAATACATATAGTTCATGTTATATATGAAGTGTCATTGTAAACTAATCCATTTGTTTACAGATCTTTTCTAGATTTGCTTCCAAATTAAAGTTTACCCTTCATCACAATGTTGAGTGACATCATTTGCCTTGTGAATGACCCACCCTAAACCTTGTTTTCACTTTCACCCTACCTCAAGCAGCAGTCCAGGCACCTGGCCACACCCTCAACCACTTCATCACCTGAAAAATGAGCAGAGGATGTACTTCAAATGCATTGCAATGAGAACTTAAGCATGAGAATTGTCCCATGATACTCTGTGTGAAAACCCTGATGTCACTAGTTCATTTGGGAGCAATTGCCTGGGAGCAGGACAGTTTTGATCACAGACAAAATTTGGATCTTGTGTGCAGATCAGAAATGTGTTAGAGCTTCCTGACATCTTTGAAGTTGGAAGAGAGCTCTCCTTGAAACCTGTAGATAGGAGGAGGCTGCTGAGTCATCCTCATTGTTTTCCAAGTCTAAGATTCTCGAGGTACAAGTTTAACTGTATCAAAGATCCTATCATGCTTCCTATCAGAAGCATGTAAATAGGGTATCCTTGACAAAAAACATCTGGTGCAAAGCCAACATGTAAGTTAAAATTAGAGACCAGCATTAATAGAACTATTTTGAATCTGATAATTGGCCTCATATTATAGTAAATATTGATTGTATATTGTATCTCTGTTTACTGTAGTGGATGGGGAATAGGACTTCTGAGCAAGCAAAGAACAACAACCCTAGGGTCACAGACACTTTGGAGAAAAATATTTATTTTTAGTGTCCTATTAAAAATGCAACCAATATTTACTACAATATGAGGTGATTTTCAGATTGAAAACGGATGGCAGCAGAAGCCAAGGCAAGGTCTGAGACAAATCTTGTGTTATTTTCCTTAGAATGCTATAGCTCTCTGCCCTATACCCAGCAACAAGGGAGTGCTCAGGAGACAGGTTCCGAGATCATTCAAGAAAGATCAGAAGTCTTTGAAGTGCCATCTGTTGGTGCTTATAATCCTTCTCCTTCCTAGGTGTGAATTATTAAATTGAAAGACAATGGTCTAAGTATGCTGCTTTTCAAAGTAATTTGAAAAAAAAAGTATATACTGAGGAATATAATATCTGGTTTTGTATCTAATAAGAAAAAATTACTCTTGATAGGTTGTATTGATTGAATATTTAAGAGCTTGCTCATGAATTAGCATACATAATTCTTATATTAGTATTGTGCCATTTTAGTTGAAATGCATCCTTTAAAATGGTATGGGTGTATCCTTTTAAATGGTATCTTGGTAGAATGGGAATTTCAGACTCATTTTGGAGATAGGCAATGAAGACCTAATGGTGAGTGATGTTTTCCTCCTAAGCAGGAAAATGGGAAAGGGAGTGATTATATCCCAAGATGAATGCAGATGTGAATCCACATGTGTCTGTTTGGTTTTTCAGTCCAGATGGTGGGAATGGTAAAGAGACTCAGAAAGTTGCAACTTATTTCTTCTTTACGCCATGGTGTTCAATATTCTAGATGGTCTCTGGTTTTGAGGATCCTCATAACAAAACTGAATTTTTTCCATACTTAAGTGTTTCTCTTTATGTTTTCTGGGGAAAAAAATCCTCAGCAGTAGTTATGGAAAAATGAAAGTGCTCTTGGGTCCCCCATACTCATTGTCAGGGAGAAGTTATTTTTTTCTCTCTCTTAAAAAATATATCTTTGTTTTCACATTGCCTTCCTCAGAGTAGCCCTCCTGAATTATCTTTTTACAGGACTATCATTAACAACAAAAATGATGAAAAGTGACCAATATTTAATCAGTGCTTACTAAGGTCCAACCACTGTGCTAAGTGTTTAACACAGGTTACTTCAATTGATTAATTTTAAATAAATAATTTATTTATTTAATCCTATTTCTACTTTCTGATGAGGAAACTGAGACTTAGGGTAACGTGCCCCGTAACACAGATTTGTAGTGGGAGAGATGGAATTCAAATCCAAGAAAGCTGATTCCACACCTGTGCCTTTTCTTCATTTTCCACAGCCAATCTAGTCCTAAATCCTATTGATTCAAAGGTATATCTAGAAGTAGGTGAAGCTGCAGGCCTAGGTATCTCCTGGCTAGGTCTGCAGCTTCATCTACTTCTACGTTTCTGTACTCCCCAGGGAGCTTCCAAAAATGTAACTTGGGGATTCTACTTCTGGAAAGTCCAATGGACTAGGTAAGAGGATGGACTCTGGATATAAGGTTTTTTTTTTTTTTTTTTTTTTGCGGGGGGGGGATCAGCCAGCTTTGGGAGATCTTTGCTCTAGAAAATGTGTACTTTTAATATTAGTAATAGCTTAGGTGTGGAAGCTGCTTTTGCTCTTGTAAACTCCAAGGAGGGCCTACCTTGAATTCTCCTGTGTTTTAGCTCAGCTGATGAAAGCTGCTGTGCTAGAACTAAGCTTAATGAGGAACATTTTCCCCAACTGCTCATTAAGGCTTTGCTTTCCTGTCTGTAACTGAGAAACTGCTCAGGAGAGAGAGAGAGAGAGAGAACAAGTTGGTTTCTAGGTGGTTTACAGACTCTCCAGTAGAACTAATGGACCTTTAATTTCTTACAAACTTCCTTGGTTAAACTTTCATTGTTCTTATTTTTTTAATATTTTATTTATTTATTTTTAAATTTACATCCAACTTAGCATATTAGTCCAACAATGATTTCAGGAGTAGATTCCAGTGATTCATACCCTATGTATAACACCCAGTGCTCATCCCAACAAGGGTCTTCCTGAATGCCTCTTACCCATTTAGCCCATCTCCCCTCCTACAACCCTTCCAACAACCCTCTGTTTGTTCTCTATATTTAAGACTCTCTGATGTTTTGTCTCCTTCCCTGTTCATATATTTGTTGCTTCCCTTCCCTTATATTCATCTGTTTTGTGTCTTAAATTCCTCATATGAGTGAAGACATATGAGATTTGTCTTTCTCTGACTAACTTTACTTGCATAATATCCTCTAGTTCCATCCACGTAGTTGCAAATGGCAAGATTTCATTCTTTTCGGTTGCTGAGTTATACTACACTGTGTGTGTGTGTGTGTGTGTGTGTGTGTGTGTGTATCACAACTTTTTTATCCATTCATCTGTTGATGGACACAACATTTGGGCTCTTTCCATACTTTGGCTGTTGTTGATAGTGCTGCTATCATCAGTGCTGCTGGCGTTTGTTTGCCCCTTTGAAACAGCATACCTGTATCCCTTGTATAAATATCTACTGGTACAATTGCTGGGTTGTAGGATAGTTCATTTTAAAAATTGTTTTTAATGTTTATTTTTGAGCGAGAGACAGACTGAGTGGAGGAGGTGCAGGGAGAGTGGGAGACAGAATCCGAAGCAGGTTCCAGACTCTGAGCTGTCAACACAGAGCCCGACGTGGGGCTCAAATGTCATGAACCATAAGTTCATGACCCCAGCTGAAGTTGGTCACTTAACCAACTGAGCCACCCAGGTGCCCCAGGGTAGTTCTATTTTTAAGTTTGTGAGGAACCTCAACTGTTTTCCAGAGTGGCTGTGCCAGTTTGCCTTTTCACCAGCAGTGCAAAAGAAATCCTCTTTCACTGCATCCTCACCAACATGTGTTGCCTGAGTTGTTAATTTTAGCCATTTTGACTGGTGTGAGGTGGTATCTCATTGTGGTTTTAATTTGTATTTCCCCGATGATGAGTGATGTTGAGCATTTTGTCAAGTATCTGTTAGCCATCTGAATGTCTTCTTTGGAGAAATGTCTATTCATGTCTTTTGCCTATTTCTTCACTGGATTATTTGTTTTTTTCATGCTGAGTTGGATAAGCTCTTTGTAGATTTTAGATATTAACGCTTTATCTGATATGTCATTTGCAAATATCTTCTCCTATTCTGTCATTTGCCTTTAAGTTTTGCTGATTGTTTCCTTCACTGTGCAGAAGTGTTTTATTTTGATGAGGTCCCAATAGTTCATTTTTGCTTTTGTTTCCTTTGCTTCCAGAGATGTGTTGAGTAGGAAATTGCTGTGGCTGAGGTCAAAGATGTTTTGCCTGCTTTCTTCTTTAGAATTTTGATGGCTTCCTACCTTACATTTAGGTCTTTCATTGACTTTGAGTTTATTTTTGTGTATGGTGTAAAAAGTGGTCCAGGTTCATTTTTCTGCATGTTGCTGTTCAGTTTCCCCAGTACCGTTTGTTGAAGAGACTGTCTTTATTCCATTGGCTACTCTTTCCTGCTTTGTCAAAGATTAGTTGGCCATATGTTTTTGCATCCATATCTGGATTCTCTATTCTGTTCCATTGATCGGAGTGTCTGTTTTTATGTACCATACTGTCTTAATGATTACAGCTTTGGGATAGAGCTTCAGGTCTGGGATTGTGATGCCTCCAGCTTTGGTTTTCTTTTTCAGGATTGCTTTGACTATTTGGGTCTTTTCTGGTTTCATACAAATTACAGGATATTTTGTGCTGGCTCTGTGAAGAATGCTGATGTTATTTTGATAGGGATTGCATTGAATATGGAGATCTTTGTATAGTATTGACATTTTAACAGTGTGTTTTTTCTTCTGATACATAAGCATGGAATGTTTTTTCCATTTTTTTGTGTGTCTTCAGTTTCTTTCATAAGCTTTCTATAGTTTTCAGTCTATAGACTATTTGCCTTTTTTGCTTCTGTTTATTCTTAGGTATTTTTGGTTTGATAAATGGGATCAATTCCTTGATATCTCTTTCTGTTGTTTCATTATTGGTGTACAGGAATGCAACCAATTTCTGTGCATTGATTTTATATCCTGCTACTTTGCTGAATCCATGGATCAGTTCTATCAGGTTTTTGGTGGAATCTTTTTGGTTTTCCATATAGAGTCATATATTGTCTGCAAAGAGTGAAAGTTTGACTTCCTTCTTGCCAATTTGGATGCTTTTTATTCCTTTGTGTTGTCTGACTGCTAAGGCTAAGACTTCCAATACTATGTTGAATAAGAGTGGTGAGAGTGGACATCCCTGTTGTATTCCTGACCTTAGGGGTAAAGCTCTCAGTTTTTTTTTCCTATTGAGGATGATATTAGCAATGGGTCTTTCATATATGGCTTTTATGATCTTGAAGTACGATCCTTCTAACCCTACTTTATTGAGGGATTTTATCAAGAAATGATGCTGCATTTGATCAAATGCTTTCTCTGCACTTATTTAGAGGATTATGTGGTTCTTGTCCTTTCTTTTATTGATGCGATGTATCACATTAGTTGTTTTGTGGATATTGAACCAGTCCTGCCTCCCAGGTATAAATCCCACTTGGTCGTGGTGAATAATTCTTTTAATGTACTGTTGGATCTGGCTAGTGTCTTTTTGAGAATATTTGCAGCCATGTTCATCAGAGGATTGGTCTATAGTTCTTTTTTAGTGGAGTCTTTATCTTATTTTGGAATTCAGGTAATGATGGCTTCATAGAATGAATTTGGAAGTTTTCTTTCCACTTCTATATTTTGGAACAGCTTCAAAAGAATAGGTATTAATTCCTCTTTAAATGTGTGGTAGAATTCCCCTGGAAAGCCATCTGACCCTGGACTTTTGTTTTCTTTGGGAGATTTTTTTTTTTTATTACTAATTTGATTTTGTTACTGGTTATGGATATGTTTAACTTTTCTACTTCTTCTTGTTTCAATTTTGGTAGTTTATATGTTTCTAGGAATTTGTCCATTTCTTCCAAATTGTCCATTTTATTGGCATATAATTGCTCATAATATGCTCATATTGTTTGTATTTCTGTAGTGTTGATTGTGGTCTCTCCTCTTTCATTCCTGGTTTTATTTACTTAGGTTTTTTCTTTTTTCTTTTTGATCAAATTGGGTAGGGGTTTATCAATTTTGTTATTTCTTTCAAAGAACCATCTTCTGGATTCATTGATATTTTCTATTTTTTCTTTTTTGGTTATATATTTATTTATTTATTTTGGTTTTTTTGTTTTTTGTTTCGATAGCATTGATTTCTGCTCTAATCTTTATTATTTTCTGTCTTCTGCTGGCTTGGGGTTTTATTTGGTGTTCTTTTTCCAGCTCTTTTTCCTACATAAGGTTAGGTTATGTATCTGAGACCTTCTTCCTTCTTTAGGAAGGCCTGGATTGCTATATATTTCCCTTTTATGACCACCTATGCTGTGTCCCAGAGGTCTGGGGCTGTGGTGTTATCATTTTTATGGCTTCCATGTAATTAACTTCCTCTTTAACTTCTCGTTTCTCCCATTCATTCTTTACTAGGATGTTCTTTAGCGTCCAAGTATTTCTTATCTTCCAAATTTTTTATTGTGGTCTATTTCAAGTTTCATTGTGTTGTGGTCTGAAAATACGCATGGTATGATCTCGATCTTTTGTACTTGTTGAGGACTGATTTATATCCCAGTAGGTGATCTATTCTGGAGAATGTTCCATATGCACTTGCAAAGAATGTGTATTCTGCTGCTTTAGGATGAAATGTTTTGTATATATCTATTAAGTCCATTTGCTCCAGTGTGTCATTTAAAGCCATTGTTTCCTTGTTGATACTCTGTTTAGATGATCTGTCCATTGCTGTAAGAGGAGTTTTGAAGTTCCTTGTTATCAAGGTATTATTATCAATGAGTTTCTTTATGTTTGTGATTAATTGATACTTATGTGCTCTCACGTTTGGAGCATAAATGTTTACAACTGTTACATCCTGGTGAATAGACCCCTTAATTATGATATAATGCCCATCTTTATCTCTTGTTACAGTCTTTATTTAAAAATTTTAAAATCTAGAATGTCTGATATAAGTATGACTACTCCAGCTTTCTTTTGGAGACTGTTAGCATGATAGATGGTTCTCCACCCCCTTACCTTCAATCTGAAGGTGTATTTAGGTCTAAAATGGGTTTCTTGTAAATAGCATGTAGATGTATCTTGTTTTCTTACCCATTCTATTATCCTGTGTCTTTTGATTGGAGCATTTAGTCCACTGACATTTAGTGAGTACTGCAAGATACTGTGTTCCCTGGAGAACACATTGTGTTCCCTCTAGAGTTGGAGTTTTTGGTGGGTTTATCTGGTCCTTTCTAGTCTTTGTCGCTTTTTTTCTTTTTTTTTCCCCTCCATCTTTTCTACCCTCAGAGAGTCCCCCTTAAATTTTCTGGCAGGGCTGGTTTAATGGTCATGAACTCCTTTAGTTTTTGTTTGTTTGTTTGTTATTTCTCCTTCTATTTTGAATGACAGTCTTGCTAAATAAAGAATTGTTGGCTGCTTATTTTTCTGACTCAGCACATTGAATATATCTGTCTTGCCTAGTTTCTGCATATAGGTCTGCTGAGAACTTGATCTGTCTTCCCTTGTAGGTTAAGGACTTTTTTTTCCCTTGCTGATTTTATGATTCTTTCCTTGCCTGAGTATTTTGTAAATTTGTCTATGATATGTCTTGTTGATGGTTGGTTTTTGTTGAATTTAATGGGAGTTCTCTGTGCTTCCTGTGCTTCCCCCAGGTTAGGAAAGTTTTCTGCTATGATTTGCTCACATAAAGCTTCTGCCCCCTCTTCTTCTTCTGGGGCCCCTATATTTCAGTTGCTATTCCTTTTGAATGAGTTACTTCATTCTCTAATTCTTATATTGTGCTCTTTTGCCTTAGTCTCCCTCTCTTCTTCTCCTTCATCATTCTCCATAAATGTGTCCTCCATAGTGATGATTTGCTGCTCAGCTTTATCCATCCTTACTGCCATGGCATCCATTTGAGATTGCAGCTCAGTTATGGCATTTTAAATTTCATTCAGATTAGCTTTTACTTCTTTTATCTGTGCAGAAAGTGATTCTAATCTATTTTCAAATCCAGCTAGTTTTCTGATTATGTGATTCTAAGTTCTTGTTTAGACATCTTGCTGTTGTATCTGTGTTGATTAAATCCGTGGGTGTCATTTCTTCCTGTGTTTTATTTTGGGGTGAATTCCTTCACTATGTCATTTTGAAGGAAGAAAAGAAATTAATAAAGCAAAAAAAAAATTAAGCTAAAAACAGCACAAAAAAATCAAATAAAGGATGCTAGCTCCGAGGCATGTTTTGGTCTGGTTGTTGAAAGAAGCTTAATAGAATAAAGATAAAAGGCAGAAAAAAGAAAAGAAAAACATTTGTAAGTTTAAAAAAACAAATAAAATAAAGTGAAATAATGAAAGTAAAATAGAATTTAAAAAATTTACAAAAAAATTGAAAAATGTAGAAAACGTTTAAAGAAAAATCTTTTTATGTAGAAACAGGAAATAAAAATCACTCTTTTCTCTTTCTGTGTTCAAGAATAAGAAGAAATGAAAAAGGAAACAAAATTGAATAGATGGGCCAGTGAACAGAATGAAATATGATTGAATTTACATCTAGTTTCTCCTAGTTAAAATGTTACCATAGTTAAACATAGTTAAACTATGAAGCACTTTATAATCCATAAACTAAGCAGGCAGAGAGACTTGTGGTGTTCCTGAAGAGCGTGGTTGGCCCAGTTCAGCCGGCCTTAGTGTAATGGCTCCATTCTTCACTAGATGGACCTGATTAGCTCACTGGGCTGGATTGTTGTGGTATATGTAAGCATGTATATGCATGCGTGTGAGGGGTGAAAAAGGAGGCACCAGCTACCCTGTCTCTGGTGTCAGAACTCTGTGCTCTCTTCAACTGGCAATGAAGCAGCCTCCTTTAACTCCAGCTTCCATCTAATCCCTGCTTCTACACTGTCTGTGACCAAGCCATCAGCCTGCCAGGGAGCACCTCCCTCCTGAGTTTTATCTCAGGTGGGGGTGTGTTTCCCAACCCCTCAGTTCTGAGGGATTGCAGCCTTGGCCCCCTCAGACCCTCTGGGTCTGCTAAGCAATGGTCAGGTGCCAGCCTGCCCCAGAAAAAGTTCACACGATTATGTAGCAGCAGCATTCCAGGGGCTAGGGCAAATCATAAACATACGTCTGGCACCAGGTTTCAACCCCAACGTCCTTGTTCTAACACTAGTGAATGTGGCTGATCTCTGGAGTTGCATGGATCCTTGCCTGTGGGGAAGTCAACACAGCCTCCCAAATGTCCTCCTAGCAGGGGAATTGCGTCTCCCCATGTTATAGCATGGGCCTCGTACTCTGCTCCTGGGGATTCACTTTTCCTACCAGAGCACTGCTAGGTATCAAGCTGCAGAGTTTGAGACTCCATGCACCCTGTTTATAGTCTTACTGGAATTTCAATTTTCTCCTTTCTCCTTAAGTTGACATTTCTTCTTGATATGTCTGTAAGTTCAGCAAATATAGCAACTAAGGTGTTAAATTTCAGTAAAAAATAGAACTCCTCAGCCTCCTTTAGGACATTTTTTTCTCATTCATGCACAGGGATCCAAGTTTCAAATGTTTAGTTCTGCCATCTGCTGGCCATTTCAAATTATGGAGAGGAAATTGGAATTCTCAAAATAGTTTTAATTTCCTTCCAAGTTTACAGAGTAGCTGGAAGACATTTAAAAATTTCAGCACTGCAGGGCACCTGGGTGGGTCAGTCAGTTAAGTGTCTATCTTCTGCTTTGGTCATTATCTCATAGTTCATGAATTCAAGCTCTGCATCAGGCTCTGTGCTGACAGCTCAGAGCCTGGAGCCTGCTTTGGATTCTGTATCTCCCTCTCTTTCTGCCCCTCCCCTGTTCATGCTCTGTCTATGTTTCTCAAGAATAAATAAAAACATTATAAAATTTGTAAAATTTCAGCACTGCAAAACATATTCACTGGAAAATTAATTGTAATGTTTTTGATTTTTTAAATTTAAAAATTTTGTTCATGTAGTATTGAAGGGAAATAGAAATTTTTACTTCTTTCTGTTGCTCAAGAAAATAGTATTTTTGGTTTTCTTCAATACAATTTATCATATAGTTAAGGTTATAAAGACATTAGAGAAAATGTTTAGTATTTATAAGCTGATGTTGATAAAGTTGAAGGATTTTCTTTTTGTACTTTACTGACAAACTCACTAGCTAAAGGTCTTGCTATCTCCCTTATGTTGTTTTAGGTTGAAATAACATACCTTCCTTTTTAGATAGGACAGATTTTTCTTTAAGATGAATTTGCTAAGTGATTGTCTCTTTTAGCTAGAGGATTAACTCTTATTGAAATATTTTGTCACTTTTAAGGATTTGCACAAAACTTTGTAAAGGAGCTTATATCAAGATATACAGATAATGGAAGTTTACCGATAGGATGGGCTGCACATGCAAATTTGATGGTCAGCCTTCCGTCAGATATAGTTAACACCTAGAATTGATGAAAACCAGTTAGTCTCTTCTGTACTGAGCAGTAAAGTGACTACTGATAGAACACGACATCATTTGATCCCATGTTCCCTTTAGCTAGGCATGAGAAGCAGTGTCTGTAAGCATGAAAAATATTTACACAGGGTAAAATGGATTTCTACACAGTTAAGGCACCTCCTGCTTGAAACCTTATCAGATCATGGCTGTAATTAAGGTCACACTGACATTTAATAATTTGAGACCAAAATCCAGCTATAGAGTACTGAGCCGGGTGATGAAAATTGCTTTTGTTTGTGAGCTGTTAGTAATTGTGTGATCTCACTGGTAAAATGAAGCAAAGCTCAGTGACCTCTAATGGTCCTTTCAATGACAATAGTTACCATTTGTGTGTATGTGTGACCTTACTTTGTTAAGGATTTTACACATGTCATTTGGTCCTTAGAACACCCCTGCGAGTTATTATTGTATCCATTTTAGACAGAGGGAAGACGGGACATAATAATTAGCAGAAAAATGGTTCCCATCTAAGTCTGCTGAGCATTAAATGCTTGCTCTAAACCCTTGTGCCTATTATGTAGGGTCTTTGAGTCTATTTTAGAATAATCATTACAGGCTGTGAATACAAATGTGTTAGCATTTCACAACTATGTTTAAACTGAAGGTGCTACTTCTAACTGGAGCTTCTTCATCAGTAACTTTAGTTATTGATAACTGAAGTTAACAAGATTAAGCTATAAACTATCATCCCAATAGGACTATACATGGATATATTTGTTATGGATACATGGATAAATTTGTTAGTTCCTAAGTCCCAATGGTTACATCAGTTTAAGTATTTATTTTCTAGAAATAGCTTGCTCCAAGTCTCTATTTTGTTTAGTTATATTTGAGCTCTGTAGATCAAAGCACTACATGTGAAGATATGCCTTGTTTTTAAATGGTGATAATAACTAGCCATGATGACAGTGCATTCTAGTACTTCTTGAATCATTTTCCCTTCTAAGCACCGTGTAGGCACGCTTGTCTGTAAGTAGCAGAGCTTATTACAGATCTTTATCTCACCTCCAGGTTGCTTCCTCTGCTACATATGGTTGGTGGAAAAATTTCAGGCTGAGCCCTTTATTTTAGCTTCTCTTTCTGGGAATAGAGTCTCAACAGCCAGCTTTAATATATGTGCTACTTCTGTTCAGTATATGTTTTCCTGGAGCAAATTGTTAAACCTCACCTTCAGCTAACACCTTTGAGAAGATGTTAGCAATGCTGTATGAAGCCTGGATTCTGAGGGAAGGAAGTCCTACAAAATCAGAAATTTAGTTTACTGTAATACTTCCTTGAGGTTAAGAAAATTCCAGTATAGTTATTTAAATAGGCATTAGTTTGAGATTTGTCTGTATTTAATTATAAGACTGGATTGCTAATGAGCACGAATCTACCTGTCCCTGAACAGAACTGCGTAGTACCAGCAGAGGGACTGATGGGCTTGTGAGTAAGTGACTAGCCCTGGGCCTCAGCAGCCCTCTTATTCCCTCTCATAGGTGGTTACCACCATGGACTCTGATGTTTACAATTTACACATCATCATATTCAGTTCTAATCCTCTGTCTTCTCCAGGCCCAGTCCGAACCTGAGGCCCTTTCTAGGCCCTTTTGATACTCTGAGCTCATTTTAAAAAAGAAAATATTTTGCCAATCCCCTCAATAAATTCCTTTCAGGGGCGCTTGGGTGGCTCAGTTGGCTAAGTGTCTGACTTCGGCTCAGGTCATGATCTCATGGTCCATGGGTTCGAGCCCCACATCAGGTTCTGTGCTGGCAGGTCAGAGCCTGGAGCCTATTTCAGATTCTGTGTCTGTCTCTCCCCCACTCATGCTCTGTCTCCCTCTGTCTTAAAAACAAATACCCCCCCAATAAAAAAATTCCTTTTACTTCTTTCTTTAACTCAATGTTGGTTTCCTTTTATCAGACCATAATTTTTGGGAACTCACATCTCTATTGGCCTTTCCTTTGAATCTTCTAGTCTCATAGTGCCGGGAGATAAGATGTGTGGCTGTTTTTGTTCTTCCTACCATACTCTCCTTTGCCTGGGCCTGTTCCTGTGTCACTGGGAACCTCAGCACAATGGCCCTATTGCTTGTTCCTACTTCCCATGTGAGCTGGAGGGTGAGGCATACATGGCATCCCTAGAAACTAAAGTCCTGATGGAGTACTGATTTAGCACATTCTCTTTGAGGAACCCTTGCTGCACTAATAAGTAGATCCATGCAAAGATAAATTTGCTACTGAGCATTTCACAGCCTTTGGCGTTCTTGAATTTCTACCTTCATATCCACCACCTGCTCTCTTGCTTAGAGCTGTCAGAAATTACTGGAGAAAGCCACAAAGCAGTGACATAAAGTCCACTATGCCTTCCGGAGACCCAGGCTGTGCTGTCTTGTTTATTCTTTACTGCTCAGCAGACATTTCATTTCCATTTGAAACATGCCTTACCTTCTGCTCAATAACTATGTAGTCCACTGACTCTGATCTGGGCCTCTCTAATTTTGCTAGGACCCAGTTTGCATTTTTATGTGATCTTTCTTTTCCTATATGAAGTAACTGTTGCAATATTTATGGAAAAGTTACTGATGTGGTTTGAAGTGGCAATGTTCTGAGCAGATGGCTAAGAAAGAATTCTTGAGACGCCTTCAGTGCAAAAAGGTGGTTTTACTAAAGCACGGGAATAGGACTCAAGGGCAGAAGGAGCTGCTCTTTATGAGGAGTAATTGATGATATACTTGGGAATTGGAGGTAAAGACAAGGGGAAGTTTCCAAAAGGATTTTCATATGCTAAGGAGGACTCCCAGGATCCTGAAGGCTTGACTGTTGTCAACCTAGGGTTGTTGTCCCTCTAGCAAAGCATTAATACTGAGACAGTTGGGAGCTCCTGGAGAAATGTCATGATCTGCCTGTCTCAAGTATTTGTCAATGGGCTGTAGATTATAAGGAAATTTAATTTTATCTGTATTTCTTTCTGCCTTTGTTTACCAGATAGTTACTTCTACTTTTTTTTAAACCATGATTTTTTCCTTTATTGTACAATCTCCCATCTCATCAATATATTTAAGATATTTCTGAAAAGATGTCTTTTCCTTTACTCCTTTATAGTAGGAATTTGAGGCAATTTACCAGTACTTCCTGAAAACTCCTCTTCACTCAACTCATTGCAAAATGCTATTTTTTTCCTACTTCCTGCTGCTAAAATGTGGAAGTTTCCTGAAGTAAGCCCTCAAATTTCTCTTCCTACCCCCTTCTTTGTCTTTATACATACATATGTGCATGCATACTAACTTCCATGCAAATTCCCAACCCCAGTCACATTTGCAAACTCTAATTTTATGCATCTACTTGACTGCTGGAAACTTCCACGTTGGTGTGCCACTGGCATCTTAGAGTCAACATATCTGAAATCAGATGCCTTTGCAATGTGTCATCAAGTTGTCCTATTTTATTATGCTTGCTTTTTCTCCCAAGTGCAAAGCCTTGACTGCCAGTCTGCACTGATGGCACTGTGGCCTCTTGCCTGTATCCAGTCAAGCTGCTCGGAGGGTCTGCCTTTTCAGCCTCAGGGCACCACAACCACTCTGCTCCAGGCCTCTTCCCTAAATCAGTTCCCCTACTTTTAGTCCTCCCCGCCCCGTTCATTCTGACTCATTTTTGAGATGACCACATCTCATTTATTTCACTTTAATTTGTAAACATCACCTTGGGCTACCCAGTCCTACCTGATGTAGACATGCTCCAACTACATTCAAGCTCTCCATGTGACTCAGACTCTGTCCTGGCACACCCCATAATTCTGTGTCCCTGATTTTTTAAAAAATTTTTAAATGTTTATTTATTTTTGAGACAGAGAGAGATAGAGTGCGAAGATGGGAGAGACAGAGAGAGGGAGACACAGAATCAAACAGGCTCCAGGTTCTGAGCTGTCAGCAGGCTCGAACCCACAAACTGTGAGATCATGACCTGAGCCGAAGGCGGATACCTAACCAACTGAACCACCCAGGTGCTCCTTTGTGTCCCTGATTTGTTGATAGCCCCCTTTCTTGAATGCTCTCCAGCCATTATTTTTGATTTTCAATACTAATTTTTCAATTCTTTTATTTTTCCAGCACTTTTTTTTTAAAACCTCCTGGAAAGATTTTTCTGGTAACCTTATCCAGAAGGAATCTTACTGTATTTTGATTACCTTAACAGAAGTACTTTTCCTATGGTATATATTCTTCTGTGTTTTATAGTATATTTGTAAATTTTAGAATAGTCTGTGGGATTTAGACTAATGTGCTTTGAGTTTAGAGGCACTTGGTTTTGAATCCTAGCTTGTTTACACTGCAGCTATATGATTTGGGGGCAAGTTATTTAATTGAGACTCAGTTTCTTCATCTACAAAATAAGGGAAGTAGAAGGGATTTTGGTGAGCATCAAATAAAAAATATTGGACACTTAGGGAAAGTGAAATAGCTTTGTAGAGCCTATGCTTGAATGAATCCCCAGCTGTGTTTGAATCTTAGCTTTGCCTAGTACTTACCATGTGGCATTGGTCAGCTCACTTGTCCTCTGAGCCTCTTTTCCTAGATGGTAGATGGGGAGGGTAATGGCCCCATTGGTTGTAATGGGGATGATGCATGCCCAGCACAGAATGGGTGCTAAGTAGGTGCTAGATCCATTTTACATATTGTTATATTCATGTCAGGAGTTTTCCAGGCAATGTTCATAAATCATAATATTTTATCTTCGTTCTCAAAAAGATCTCCCTCCCCATTAGCTGGTTGTCTTCCTAGTTTATAGGCAATGAAGTCAAGGCTCTGTGGCTGTTCTAGAAAAAGGTAGAATTATATGATCTATAATTTAAACCCAGAAGTTGTCTGGTTGAAATTTCAAGTACTTTTGTTAGAGCATGATAAGCTAATATGTGGTAGGGGATTCAGTAAATGTTAATATTCATATCCACTTAAGAACAATACATAGGGGGCGCCTGGGTGGCTCAGTCGGCTAAGCCTCCGACTTCGGCTCAGGTCAGATCTCACGTTTGTGGGTTCAAGCCCCGCATCAGGCTCTGTGCTAACAGCTCAGAGCCTGGAGCCTGCTTCTGGTTCTGTATCTCCTTTGCTCTCTGCCCCTCCCCCTCTCATGCTCTGTCTCTCTCTGTATCAAAAATAAATAAAACATTAAAAAATTAAAAAAAAAGAACAATACATAGTCCTTGTCTTAGGAAAGCTTATGGTCTAGTTTGGGTTGAGGAACAGAGAGAGAAATCAACTTAAACAGAGAAAATGCTACTACAGAATCTATGAAGTGTTGTGGGAATATAGAAGATGATGCAATTAGCTCTATCTGGGAAAGGGCAGAGGAAGAATATCCCCACTTTAGAGAGATGACATTTGAACATCATTTGAAAGTTAAGTAGAAGATTGTTAGATGGGAAAGCCAAATTGTCCTTGGGAGAAGATTAAATTCTGTCCCAGAGGCATGGGAATCTGAAAGATGCTGGTATATTCAGGAAAAGGCAAGCAGTCCCAGGTGGCCAAAACAAAGAGTGATGGAGAAGAATGGGAGCAGACAGGGATGGGCCATCAGCCACTTAAAAGATCGGCTTCACATGCCAGAGTAGCAATCTAAATTTTATCTCGGAATCATTGGAGACAGGTAAGCTTTTTAGCAGCAAGAAATGAACATGTTGATCTTTGTTTTTGATGAAGACTTACTGCGTGGTGAGAGGTGAGCTACAGGGCTGCTACTGTGGCTGCATATGAGATTGTTGAAATCTTTTAAACTGGGTCTGAGTGATTGGGATGAGGAAAGGCTAATTCTAGAGCCATATCTGTGATGGAGATCATTGGTTTTGCTGACTATTGGATTTAGGAGGTGAAGGTTGTTAAAGATCAAGGTTCTAGTTTGGGAGAGTGGATCAGAGATACTTTATTGGGTAGTGATTTTTAAGAACTCATACACTTAATTTTTTAAAAAATGTTTTTTATTTATTTTTGAGAGACAGAGAGAGTCAGCATGAGTAGGGGAGGGTCAGAGAGGAGAGGGAGATACAGAATCTGAAGCAGGCTCCAGGCTCTGAGCTAGCTGTCAGCACAGAGCCTGATGCGGGGCTCGAACCCACAAACTGAGATCATGACCTGAGCCGAAGCCAGACGCTTAACCTACTGAGCCACCCAGGTGCCCCAAGACTTAATTTTTTTGATTAACCACTTGCAATTTGTTATTCCTGAGAAGGACTTATTAGCTATACCATTAAAAAAAAAAAGCTGACCTTCTGGATAGTGGCACATTAAGCCTAATTAGATGCCTTTTTTATTCTAGAGTGGCTAAAACTTGGGATTTTTATAAGTGTGTATCACTGAAAAGAGTCCCAAGCATAGTTCAACAATCAGCTGGGTTTGAGGCAGATCAAAACCATTTGTTTAAATTCCAAACCAGTGACTGCTTATGACATTTTATTTTAGTGTACTTAAATTATCTTGATTACCTGCTCAAAAGCTGTAAGTCTCTGTGGAGGGGTTTATTTTTAATGCATCTATGTTGCTCCTGCTGCAGTTTTACTCTCCCTTTCTTTGAAAATGGGAATGCTGAGTTAGGAAATTGATTACAGTATGCCAGGTGTGAGTCTGAAGCAAAGGCCCTGAAATTTATTTCAAAGGAGGGATATTTTTTCTTTTTAAAATACTTCCAACAACTAAAGTAGAGCAGACAAGAGCTGGTGGTCTAGAGATCCTGGTTGGCCCAAGAATGGTAAGACAAATAATACACTTTTGTTGTGGGAAGGCTTCATGCAAAATAGAAAAAGTATGCCCATAGCTGTGTCCAGAAAAGGTAAAGCAAGTGTTTTGACCAAAATGATGGAATTTGAACATCTGCAGATTAGTAGGAATTACTGAGGCAGTCATATATGTGTTAGATTATTAGAAACAGTTGTTAATCATCTGAGTAATAATACATAGGAAAGACAGGAGGAAAGAAGAAAATGTCAAGAAACATACAAAAAATAATATATTTTGCTACTTGAGAAGTCTTTTAAAAGTTTTAGAAAGAGTGCTGCAACAATAGATTTATGCAATTTTAAGTTCATGTACTCTCTTTTTTTAAAGTTTTGTATCTTTAAGTTGGGCTCAAACTCACCACCTTGAGATCAAGAGTTGCATGCTCTCCCAACTGAGCCAGTCAGGTGTTCCCAAGTGCATTTACTCTTAATCATACTTGCTGAAATCTAAAAAACAGAAGTTAAAACTTTTTTTGTGTGTGATAGGAGGCATGTAACTATCAACTCTATAAACTATATACTTACCTAACAGTTTGCATTGCTTACTATGGCAAATTAATATTTCCCTTACAGTGTTTTGCTGTTAGCTCATATTTTATAGGATGACCATCTTCTGAAGCTATAGAAGTATAGATAACTTTATAACATTTCTCAGTCTGGTATAAAATAGTTGCTCACAATTAATTATGCCTGAGAACTGAAGTAATTGTGTGGTAGGGAGAAATCTGTGGGAGTGTGTGGCTTCATTAAAATGTTTTTTTCTTAGTCATTGTTAGATTAAGTGTCAGTTACCAAGAGAAATAATAGCTTATGTTATGGCTATGCATTGCTGTGTACTGTATGGTTTATTTTTACTTTTTCCAGAAGAAGTATTACAATAAAACCATCTTCTTCATGGCTGCATTATCTGAAAGTAAAAGTAGTAAACGATTATAATATTAACTGGTATTCCATTTGCAATAATATGGATGGAACTAGAGTGTATTATGCTAAGAGAACTAAGTCAGTCAGAGAAAGATAAATAGCATTTGATTTCACTCATGTGGTATGTATAAAACAAAACAGATGAACATAGGGGGAGGGAAGAAAAACGAGAGAGGGAAAAATCATAAGAGACTCTTAAAACTTTTTAATGTTTATTTTTGAGAGAGAGAAAGAAAAAGAGACAGCACATGAGCAGGGGAGAGGCAGACACAGAATCTGAAGCAGGCTCCAGGCTCTGAGCTGTCATTATAGAGTGGATGCAGGGCTCAATCTCAGCAACTGTGAGATCATTACTTGAGCCCAAGTCGGACGCTTAACTGACTGAGCCACCTCGGCGCCCCAAGAGACTCTTACATACAGAGAACAGACTGGGGGTTGATGAAGGAAGGTGGGGGGGATGGGCTAAATTGGTGGTGGGCATTAAGGAGGGCCCTTGTAATGAGCACTAGGTGTTATATGTGAGTGAGGAATCACAGATAAATTCTATACCTGAAACCAATTTTACCATGTATGTCAATTAGAATTTAAATAAAAAAACTGAAATCAAGACAAAATAGAATATTAAAAAGGAATGAAATAATTATAGTTGGTACTGTTTATTGAATACTTACTAGAGCTTGAGGGACTGTGATTTGCAAAGATTATATCATAATTTTCTTATTTTACAGAGGGAATATTGAAGTTCATAGAGATTAAGTAACCGGTTAAAAATTAAGGTAGAAACCAAGATTTAAATTAATTTTTTTAAACTCTAAAAGTATCTTAATTGGCACAAGATCCTACTGTTTCCTCTTGTTTTTTATTTCTATCAGCTGGATAATGCTAGAAGCTGTGTTAAATATTTAATCCAATCAGATGCCAAGTTATATTCAGCTTAGATTAAAAAAACATTATTTTGCAAGGCATCAGAATAATATCTGTATTACAGAAAAGTTTATTTTTATTTTGTATTTTTTAAAACTTTTTTAATGTTTATTCATTTTTGAGAGACAGAGACAGAGCATGAGCAGGGAAGGAGCAGAGAGGGAGGCACAGAATCCAAAGTAGGCTCCAGGCTCTGAGCTGTCAGCACAGAGCCTGACACAGGACTTGAACTTAGGGACCAGACCGTGAGATCATGACCTGATCCGAAGTCAGAAGTTTAACCGACTGAGCCACCCAGGCGCCAACAGGAGAGTTTATATGCTTAGCTGACTGTAGGAAAATCTTACTTTCCTTTTCTGAATTTGGTATGACCTTGGATAAGACAACTGATCTTCTTGGGTGACATTTACGGCATCACTGATAATACCTAATGCAAGCTGCAAGCAAGATTGGTTAGATATATTTCCTTCCTAATGTTTGATAAAGAAAGAAACATTTAGATTTGAATGATTTTTTTTTCTTCATGGTCAACCAACAATTTAGATGTCAAGTTGAACAGAAATGAGCTTCTAAACATAGGTCAAATGCTTTTTAAAAATCACATAACTGTGTCTTCTTCCTCATGCCCAAATTTGATCCACTTATTAATAAATCTTTGCAGGTCCTGACCAGCTCTTCTTTTTGGTGCATTATTGACCAGAGCACCTGTCTGGTATCTGTGCCTGATTAATTATTAATGCACTCTCTTCTGAGCCCCTAATCCATCCTCTGTTTTATACACAGTCTGTTAATGTCTCTAGAGGAGGAAATGATAAGCTGAATATTGCTGGATCCTGGAAGAGGGGACTATTGCTAATTTAAATACTTAAATTCAGATGTAATATCTTTTAAGAATTGAGCTAATTAATACCATAAGTTTATAAGTTTAGTATTATTCATTGTTTATAATCCTAATTCTTACTATTGTCCTTGTGTGTGTCCCTCTACTCTCCCCTGTGTTAGTGGTGCCTGGCAGAGAAAACTTATGTGCTATATCCTTTTCAACTGATATCTTAAGTATTTGGATAAACAGGAGTCATAATATGACCAATCACATCCTTGATAAAGATAACAGAAACAGGAGTTATACTATTCCCAGTTCCTATTTTTAGTTGCTGTGGGAGTAGCTCAAGTGCTATATAATATTTATACATATTCTTTTACCTAGAGCTAACAAAAAGATTTGAGAAAAGTCATTATAAAAACTGTTTCCTCTCTAACCTGACAGCTTTGTTCTGTTTTCTTTAATTGGTGGTTGTATGTTATTTGCATTATTTTGCTGATGGTGGAATACTCTGGTGTTACAGTACAGAGACTCACAAATTGAGAACTTGGCCTATTTGTTCAATGAACAAAAATTAAAAAGATTATGTTTTCATGTGATGTTCTAAATATGCCTTATGAAGTTAAAATATTTGTCTTCCATAAAATACACTGGAGCTTAAAGTAAGTTGCTGTAGCTTTATTAGAAATGAAAGGCTTTGTATTAGGTTCTAAATGACCTCTAATCTTTTGGAAGATAGTCTCCTTTTCCCAGGCTTAATATTTTTCTCTGATTTCTAACTCCTTTGACTTCTCTGTTGGTCATTAACAGCCACACTCCTTATGAACTTCAACCATCAATCTTTATTTTTGGTATGGAGTTCAAGATGGTACTCTTCACTCTACTAAGAGACAGATGTTACTTTGTTCTAATTATGGGAAGTAGTAGGCTAGTGAAAAAAACTAATAGTGTCTTTAAGGTGAAACACACTTTATTCCAAACTCAACAAGTCAGAAAGCCCCTCTACAACATCATTACAGGGTCAGAACAGAGAGTAGACAGAGATCCTAGTCCATTTATGGACAATTCTGAGTGCCATTATTTTGAGTTCTAGTTACAAATAATACATGTTCACTGAGAGGGTTTGAAAAATTTATGAAAGCTCAAGAAGAAGTAAATCATCTATACTTCCGTGTTCTTGGGCTTTTATAAATACACATATGCACCGTTCACTTTTAGTGTTGAGTTGGCACACACCCCCTACTTTTTAAAATATTTTTGTCATTAATAAAACAAACTTGTTAACAGAAAAAAGAAAACCCTGGGCTCAGGTGGCTTCATTGGTAAATATCATCAAACCTTTAAAGAAGAAATAATACCAGTCTTACATAAGCTCTGTCCCAAAATAAAGAAGGGAACACTATCCTTATTTCATGAGACTAAATTTTCCCTGATACTGGATCTAGACAAAATCATTAGAAAACTACAGATAAGGATCCCTGATCAAAACATAACTAGAGTGTTCCCCAACAAAATATTTTCACATTTAATCTAATAATGTATAAAAAGGAGTGTGTAGTTGGTGTGACACTTGAAACTCAACAAAGCATAAAGGAGACGATTACATAATCTCATTAGATGCAGAAAAAGCCTTTGACAAAATTCAATGGCCATTCATAATAAAAATTTTGGCAAACTAGGAAAAGAGAATGGTCTCACACTGATAAGCAAAACCTATGAAAAACCTAGAGCTGACATTAAGTCTAATGGTGAAAGACAGTATTTTCTCCCTAACAACGCGAGCAAGTCAAGGATGCCCACCTTCACACTCAACATTATGGTAGGGATTCTGGCTATTGAACTAAGGCAAGAAAAATAAAGAGTACAAGGCATAAAGAGTAGAGAGAAATAAAACTTTCTGAATTTGCAGATGGCATGATTGTTTATGTAGAAAATTCTGATGACAGTACATTTTTTTTTGTTTTGTGTTTTTATTTAAATTCCATTTAGTTAACATAGTGTAATATTAGTTCAGTAGTAGGATTTAGTGATTCATCACTTATTTACATATAATACCCAGTACTCATCATAACAAATGCCTTCCTTAATACCCATTACCCATCACCCTGCCCACCTCCCCTCCAGCAACCCTCAGTTTGTTCTCTATGGTTAAGAAAGTCTGTTGTGCTTTATCTCTCTCTTTCCCCCCTATATTCATGTGTTTCATTTCTTAAATTCCAGTATGAGTGAAACCATATGATATTTGTCTTTACTGACTTACTTCGCTTAGCATAATACAGTCTAGCTCTATCCATGTCATTACAAATGGCAAGATTTCATCCCTTTTTATGGCTGAGTAATATTCCAGTGTGTGTGTGTGTGTGTGTGTGTGTGTGTGTGTGTGTGTGTAACAACTTCTTTATCCTTCAACTCTGATAATACTAAACAACCATTAGAACTAACATATGAATTTAAGAAGCTTTTGAAGCAAAGGTGAACATATGAAAATCGATTGTATTTCATGAAGTTAAAGAAACAATACCACTTAAACTCTCATATCTGGAATTTAAATAAAAATATGGAGAAAGAAAAAAGTAGCATGAAGAAAATAAAATATAGAGAGATAAATTTAACAAAACATAGGCAAGGTCTATATGCAGAAAACTACCTAGCGTTGCCAAAGTTACGTAAGTAGATGGGAAACCTCCCTTCATGAATTGAAATTCAATATTAAGAGGTCACTTTACTTCCAGACTGATCCAGAGATCCAACACAATCCCAAAAAACATCACAGCAGGCATTTTGTAGACATTGACAGTTTATTCTAAAATATATATTGAGGTACAAAGAAACTATAAAGATAAAAATACTTTCAGAAAAGATAAAGTTGGCAGACTAACAAATACCTGGTTTCAAGACTGATAGTAAAACTACATGTATGAGGACATGTGGTATGGGCATGAGAATAGACTTGTAAACATAGAGACCAATAGAACAGAATAGGGTACCTAGAAATTAGACCCACATATATGTGGTCACTTTATTTTTCAACATATACATCAAGGCAATTCAAATATTTTATAAATATAATAAATATAAATATAAATATATTTATACTGGGAAATACAGCTTACATATACAAAAGAACAGAAGTATAGCTCAGTGATTTACCACATCAGCTATGTAACTGCTGCCCTGATCAACAAAGAAAACATGATAGTGTTTCAGAAAATTCTTGTTCCCATTTCTTGCTACCAAAGATAATTAATGTCTTGACACGTATGGTAATCACAACCTACTTTTCCTTATGATTTTATTACTCTAACCCTAGTATCAGTCTTACCACACTGTAGTTTAAGTTTGCCTGCTTCTAGAACTTTGAATAAATATTCTATACTGTGTATTTTTCTGTGTCTACTTTTTTTGCTCACATTGTTTGTATGTAGTTTGTGTGGAGTTGCAATTCATTTTAATTTTTGTAGTGTCTCCATTGTATGAGGATTTCATATTTTATCTAGCTGTCCTGCTGTTTTTTGTTCTGAATGATAACAAATAATTATGTTATGGACATTCTTGTACATTTCTGTGGATGAACATGTGCACATTTCTCTTGGGTATATTCCAAGGAGTAGAATTTGTGGGTTATATGATATGCAAAAACCAGCCTTATGAGATGTGGCTAATGCTTTTCCAAAGTGGTTTTTACCAGTTTATAATCTCAGCAGCATGTGACAGTTCCCATTGGTTTACATTCTTCAGAAGTTTGGTATTGGCACTCATTATTTTTATTACTACTATATTAATTACTTCAACCATTTTAGTGGATGTGTAATGTTATGTCTCTGATTTTAATTTACCTTTCTCTGATCATTAATGTAGGTGATAATTTTTCATGTGTTTATTTGTACGTTCTGTGAAGTTTCTTATTCATTTTTCTATGGGTTGGTTGTAATACCTTGGTGACTATAGTAACTCTATTATGGATTAAAATCTTTTGTCACTCAAACATTTACTTTATGGTGTCTTTTGGTGATTACTTTAAGTGTAGTCCAAATAATTAACCCTTTCCTTGATAGCTAGTATATTAGGCCCTGTTTAAAAGTCTTTGCCGACTGTACAAGCAACAATATGTCTCCTATGTTATCTTCCAAAAGCTTTGCTGTTTTGTCTTTCCTATTTTGATCTATAATCACCTTAGTAAGACATTTTAGGTGTTAAAGTTAGAGGTCCTATTTTATTATCTGTCTGTATGGGTGAAACACTTGTATGTGGATCTCTATTCTGTTTCACTGTGTGTTTGCTTTAAGCATAGGGCCTAATGTGGGGCTTAAACTCAAAAACCACGAGATCATGACCCGAGATGAATGACCTGAGATGAAGTCTGTGCTTAACTGACTGAACCACCCATGTGTCCTGATGTTATTCTTATTATTCTTTTCTATTTGTCATTTTTATATACTCTTCCAGATTTATAACTTCATATTTATTTATTTATTTTATTTTTATTTTTTAAAAATAGTTTATTGTCAAATTGGTTTCCATACAACACCCAGTGCTCTTCTCCATAAGTGCCCTGCTCATTCACCACCACGTCTTTTCCACCCTCCCCCTTTCCCTTCAACCCTCAGTTCATTTTCAGCATTCAGTAATCTCTCAAGGTTTGCATCCCTCTCTCCCCAACTCTCTTTCCCTCTTCCCCTCCCCCTGGTACTCCATTAGGTTTCTCCTGTTTTCCTGTTAGACCTATGAGTGCAAACATATGATATCTGTCCTTCTCTGCCTGCCTTATTTCGCTTAGCATGACACCCTCAAGGTTCATCCACTTTCCTACAAATGGCCACATTTCATTCTTTCTCATTGCCATGTAGTACTCCATTGTGTATATGTACCACATCTTCTTGATCCACTCATCAGGTGATGGACATTTAGGCTTTTTCCATGTTTTGGCTATTGTTGACATTGCTGCAATGAACATTGGGGTACATGTGCTCCTATGCATCAGCACTTCTGTCTCTCTTGGGTAAATCCCTAGCAGTGCTATTGCTGGGTCATAAGGAATTCTATGGATAGTTTTTTCAGGACCCTCCACACTGTTTTCCAGAGTGGCTGCACCAGTTTACATTGCCACCAACAGTGTAGGAGGGTGCCCGTCTCTCCACACCATCACTAGCATCTATAGTCTCTTGATTTGTTCATTTTAGCCACTCTGACTGGCATGAGGTGGTATCTCAGTGTG
>NC_043702.1:108916344-108917869 GCF_006229205.1 Suricata suricatta
ATAGAAGGAACTTACCTAAACATTATAAAATCAGTTTATGAAAAGCCCACAGCCAATATCATCCTCAATGGGGAACTACTGAGAGCTTTTCCCCTGAGATCAGGAACATGACAGGGGTGTCCACTCTCACCACTGCTGTTTAACATAGTGTTGGAAGTCCTAGCATCAGCAATCAGACAACAACAACAAAAATAAAATAAAAGGCATCAGAATTGGCAAAGAAGAAGTCAAACTTTCACTTTTTGCAGATGACATGATAGTCTACATGAAAAACCTGGCAGACTCCACCAGAAGCCTTCTAGAACTGATCAATGAATTCAGTAAAGTTGCCGGATACAAAATCAATGTACAGAAATCAGTTGCATTCCTATACACCAAATATGCAGCAGCAGAAAAAGAAATCAAGAAACTGATCCCATTCACGATCGCACAAAAAACCATCAAATACGTAGGAGTAAACCTAACCAAGGATATAAAAGACCTATATGATGAAAACTATAGAAAACTTATGAAAGAGATCGAAGAAGACACCAAGAAATGGAAAAATATTCCCTGTTCATGGATAGGAAGAATAAACATTGTGAAAATGTCATTACTACCCAAAACAATCTACACATTCAATGCACTCCCCATAAAAATTGCACCAACATTCTTCTCAAAGCTAGAACAAACTATCCTCAAATTCATATGGAACCACAAAAGAGCCCGAATAGCCAAAGTCATATTGAAGAAGAAAACCAAAATGGGAGGCATCACAATCCCAGACTTTAGCCTCTACTACAAAGCTGTCATCATCAAGACAGTATGGTATTGGCACAAAAACAGACACATAGGCCAATGGAATAGAATAGAGACCCCAGAACTGGACCCACAAGTATATGGCCAATTAATTTTTGACAAAGCAAGAAAGATTATCCAGTGGAAAAAAGACTGCCTCTTTAGCAGGTGGTGCTGGGAGAACTGGACCGCAGCATGCAGAAGAATGAAATTGGACCACTTTCTTACTCCATACACAAAAATTAACTCAAAATGGCTGAAGGACCTGAATGTGAGACAGGAAACCATCAAAACCCTCGAGGAAAAAGTAGGGTAAAACCTCCTACACCTCCACCGCAGCAATTTCCTACTCGAAACATCACCAAAGGCAAGGGAATTGAAAGCAAAAATGAACTATTGGGACCTCATGAAGATAAAAAGCTTCTGCACTGCAAAGGAAACAATCAAGAAAACGAATAGGCAACCGACAGAATGGGAAAAGATATTTGCAAATGACATATCAGATAAAGGGCTAGTATCTAAAATCTACAAGGAACTCACCAAACTTCACACCCACAAAACAAATAATCCAGTGAAGAAATGGGCAGAAGACATGAACAGACACTTCTCCAAAGAGGACATCCAGATGGCCTACAGGCACATGAAACGATGCTCAGCATCACTCATCATCAGGGAAACACAAATCAAAACCACACTGAGATACCACCTCATGCCAGTCAGAGTGGCTAAAATGAACAAATCAAGAGAC
>NC_043702.1:108917969-108931795 GCF_006229205.1 Suricata suricatta
TGCTTGTATTTCTAAGGGATTGGTTGTAATAGATCCTTTTTCATTCATGATTTTGTCTATCTGGGTGCTCTCTCTTTTCTTTCTGAGGAGCTGGGCTAGAGGTTTATTGATTTTGTTTATTTTTTTCAAAGAACCAACTCTTGTTTCATTGATCTGCTCGACTGTTCTTTTGGTTTCTATATTGTTTATTTCTGCCCTGATCTTTATTATTTCTTTTCTTCTGCTGGGTTTGGGGTGCTCTTGCTGCTTCCCTTCTAGTTCCAGTAGGTGCTCTGTTAAATTTTGAATTTGCGCTCTTTCTAGTTTGTTGAGATTGGCCTGGATTGCAATATACTTTCCTCTTCGGACTGCCTTTGCTGCGTCCCAGAGATTTTGGATTGTTGTATTTTCGTTTTCGTTGGTTTCCATATATTTTTTAATTTCTTCTCTAATTGCCTGATTAACCCAGTCATTCTTTAGGAGGGTGGTTTTTAACTTCCACATTTTTGGAGGTTTTCCAGACTTTTTCCTGTGGTTAATTTCAAGATTCATAATATTGTGATCTGAAAGTGTGCATGGTATTAGCTCTATTCGTTTATACTTATGGAGGGCTGATTTATGCCCCTGTATGTGATCTATCTTAGAGAATGTGCCATATGCACTCAAAAAGGAGGTGAATTTCCTATCTTCAGGATGCAGAGTTCTAAATATATCGATCAGTTCCATCTGTTCCAATGTGTGGTTCAGGTCCATTGTTTCCTTAGTGATTTTTTTGTCTGTTTGATCTATCCATTGTTGACAGTGGAGTATTAAAGTCCCCTGAAATTAGCACATTTTTCTCAATAAGATTGTTTCTTTCTGTGATTAGTTGCTTTATGTATTTGGGTGCTCCCGAATTTGGCGCATAGATATTTATAATTGTTAGCTCTTCCTGATGGAGAGACCCTGTGATTATTATATAATGTCCTTCTTCATCTCTTGTTACTGCCTTTACTTTAAAGTCCAGTTTGTCTGATATAGGTATGACTACTCCGGCTTTCTTTTGGCTTCCAGTCGCATGACAGGTATTTCTCCATCCTTTTACTTTCAACCTGAAGGTGTCTTCTGGTCTAAAATGAGTCTCTTGTAGACAACAAATAGATGGGTTTTGTTTTTTTATCCATTCTGCTACCCTGTGTCGTTTTGTTGGAGCATCAGGCCATTTACATTCAGTGTTATTATTGAAAAATGTGGGTTTAGAGTCATTGTGTTCTCCCTAGAATTCATGTTTATAGTGGTGTCTCTGACACCTTGTATTCTTTGCAATTTCATTCATAGAGTCCCTCTTAGGATTTCCTGTAGGGCTGGTTTGGTGGTCATGAATTCTCTCAATTTTTGTTTATTTGGGAACACTTTCTTCTCTCCTATTTTGAAGGACAAGCTTGCTGCATAAAGGATTCTTGGCTGCATGTTTTTCTGCTCATCACATTGAAGATTTCCTGCCATTCCTTCCTGGCCTGCCAGGTTTCATTAGATAGGTCTGTAACCGCTCTGATAGGTTTCCCTTTCTATCTGAGGGCCCTTTTCTGCCTAGCTGCTTTCAGAAGTCTCTCTTTATCTTTATATTTCGCCAGTTTCACTATGATATGTCGTGTTGAAGGGTAATTCAAATTACGTGTTAAGGGGGTTCTTTGTGCCTCTTGAATTTGAATGTCTATTTCTTTTCCCAGATTTGGGAAATTCTCAGTTATAATTTGGTCTAGTATCCCTTCAGGCCCTTTCTCTCTGTCTTCCTCTTCAGGAATTCTTATGAGCCGGATGTTGTTCCGTTTGATTGTATCACTCAGATCTCGAATTCTCCTTTCCTGCTCCTGGATTAATTTCTCTCTCTTTTTTCAGCTTCCTCTTTTGCTATAACTATATCTTCTAATTCACCTATTCTTCTCTCTGTCTCGCCAATCCTTGAGGTGGCTGCCTCCATTTTGTTATTCACCTCATCTATAGCCTTTTTTTTTTTAATTCATCACACCTATTTTCAAGGCGCCTAGTAATTGTCTCAGTTGATTCTTTGATGCTTTTTTCAACCCCAGCATTTAATTTTATGACATGTTTTTTAAATTCTTGATCTGGTATGTTGTCTCCATCTGCCTTGAGCATTTCTGTGGCTGTGACTTCCTCCTGGAGGTTCTTCATGGGAGAGTTCCTTCGTTTTGTCATTTTTGCTAGTTTTCTGTCTCTTTTCAGCTTTAGAAAGCTCGTTGTGCACTGTGCACCTCTTACTATTTCTCTGTTAAAGGAGACTTATTGACTGTCCAGGGCCCGTTGTTTCAGGAAATATTCTTTTAATGGTGTCTCTCAGTTTCTCTTGTTGTGCCTTTGAATATTTTATTTCCCTACTCTGCAATATTTGGGACTCACCGTCATGCACACTTTGGCTTGTTTCTTGGTGTAGCCCTTGGTGTAAAAGGAAAACAGACAGACAAACACAGAGGGAACAGAAGCACACAAACATAGGGACAAATCAAACAAACAAATACATTAAAAAGGGGATGGGAAAGAAAGAAAATGGAGAGGAAAGAGACGAAAAGAAGAGAAGAAGAAAAAAAGAAAAAAAAATAAAGGGGGTCAGAGACAACAAAGGAGAGTGGACTGTCTAAAAGTGTATGACCAGTTGAGGGGAGAGGTAAGGATGAGATACAGGAAAATATATATGGATTGCAAGCAGGTAAAAAAGGGAGAAAGGAGAAAGGAAAATAAAGAGTAAAAATTTAAAAGATTTAAGTAAAAGAAAGGTAGTAGTCATAAAAAATAAGTACAAAGAAAGAAGAAAAATAGAATAAAATGAAGAAAAAAAGAACAAGAAAAAAATTATAAAAACAAAAAAGCAGCAGCTCCCCCTCGTGGATTGTCATGGTTTGGTATGGTAGGTCTCAGAGGCTGCTCTCAGAGGCTCTGCCTTGGTGTCTGCCGCGAGCAGAATAGCAGCTTGCCAATCTCCGCTGAACTATGCACTGTAGGCCACTCTAATGAGTCTGATCTCCTTGTGGTGGGGTTGAGCTGAGTTGTATTTTCCAGGCCCGCCTTGGTTCTTAGTTCCAGTCCATGCACTTTTATGCAACCACAGATGTGATGTATTTGCTTTGGTGGCTGGCTTCTTAGGGGGAGGAATCAGTTTGTATTGGCTCAGGCAGGGATTTCAGTGGCCCCTGTCTGAGGAGAGTGTGCCTCCTTATGCTAGATGGGCAGCAGGAGGTGAAGCGTGGCAGTCATAGACACAACTACAGATTCCCAACCCCCAGCTGGGATTGCTATCGAGTTGTGGGAGGAATGAGTTTCTCTTGGGTTCCCGCAGCTGTTGCCGGAGGCACAGTGCACTGCTGGAAATGAGCTGGAAGCTCTTGCAGCCTGCGCACACGCCTAGGCCTCCACCACTACCAACTCCCTGCTGGGATTGCATAGGGGTGGGGGCTATTTTTTCCCTGTTGGCACCTGGGATTCAGGATTCGCATGGCCAATGCTGGGTCCGAGATGCGCCATGGAAATGAGGTGCGTGCTCCCACGCCCAAAACCGAGGTTGAAGTGAGTACCCCTGGCGCCGCCGGTGCCTTGGCCGCTGACTCCCTGCTGAGATGGTGCAGGGCTGGAAGCTGTTCTTTCTCTTGCGCCACCTGGGTTCCGGATTTGGGCTATCCAACAGTTATATATGGAGTGAGTTTTTCTCTCCACGCGCAGTTAAGCATTCTTTACCTCTTCCCCAGAGACTATGAGCGTGTTCAGTCTCTCTGTCTCTTCCCTTTGTCTCTCGGGCTCCGTGCGCTTGCCCTGTATTGGGCTGGGGCTCCCACCTCCCCTGCGCATCTTGGGCTGGCCCGTTTTCCAATCTCCCCTGTTCACACTCACTCACTCAGGTATCTTTGAGGTTCTCTTCTTTCTGGAGTCCATATTTTCTCCTTTTGCTCTTGCGGATGAGAGTATTGTCCTTCTCAGTTCAATAGATGGGGCAGACGAAGTTTACAGAGCTCCCTTCCTCTCCGCCATCTTGGCTCCTCCCTAACTTCATATTTAAATGCCAACCAGGGATGATTTGAGCAATCACATTCACATGTTCTGTTTAGATTTGATTAAGTGGCTACAGTATAAAGGTAATTGTGTTGATTGTGGCTGAAATATAAATTATAAGTATGATGATGATGAAATCATTTAAAAATCTTAATAACATATTTAGAAAAGCATGTGTGCTGTGATTACAGCTACATACAACATTCAAAGATTATACAGTAATACACCCAGTGCATGCTGTTATATGTGCTACTGATTACAGGTTTTCTTATCTCCCTACCCCAAAACAATTCTATAGAGTTGTGCTATCGGGTTTTCACAATTAAAATGTCAGTGCAAACCAAAATATTGGAAGTGGGGCACCTGGGTGGCTCAGTTGGTTAGGCATCCCACTTTGGCTCAGTTCATGATCTCACAGTTCGTGGATTTGAGCCCTGTGTCGGGCTTTGTGCTCACAGCTAGCTCAGAGCCTGGAGCTTGTCTTTGGATTCTGTGTCTGCCTCTCTCTCTGCCCCTTCCCTGCTCATGCTGTCTCTCTCTTTCTCTCTCAAAAAGAAATAAAACATTTAAAAAACTTAAAACAACAAAATATTGCAAGTAAAATTCAGTCTGGTATTATGGATATCTACCTTTTATTCAGCCAGTCACCTTATAAAAAGTTCAAATGAACTAAAACATGTAAAATAATGGATGATTCTTCATTCCCCTAGCACTGACTATGTGTTTATCTTCTCCTTAGTACAAAAAGTAACTACAGTGAATAGTAAGGAAAGTAAGATACCATAAGATAATAAAAATCAGCTATCACTGGAATGAAATAAAAAGACAAAGCAAAACTGAGAGGAACATAGAATGTAACTAGAAATGCGGCTTTTAAAAACATATATTCTGGAATCCCAAAGCATGTGGCAGGTGGGCCATATACTTATTTTAAGTTTTCTAATAGCCAAAACAAAAACAAATTTGGTTGGCACAGTAGCCCCTGAGATGAAGAAAGTACAAATAATCTCAAGAAACTACCCAACTATTTAATCTTTTAGGTTAAGCTATGAAGTTCTAAGATCAGAAATAGTTACCTTCAGAACTCACCCAGAGAAGACATTGTATGAAGGCATGAATGTCTTCAGCCGTCTTCTTCTAATGGACATCGTGTCTCTTTTTCTTTGCCATCACACCCAAGCACAGTTTAGTTGAAGTAATTCTTCAGGCCAGTATGGCCAGGTGTACATAAAGGAGCCCGTGGGTGGCCTTAGGTAGATATGGATAAATAGAATATATGTGAAGAAATGGATGAGCACATTGTTTTTGGCATTGTGTTTACAGTTTTCTCTCTCAGTCAAACTTAAAAATATTACTTACGGAGAGTTGACATACAATGTAATATTCGTTTGAGATGCATAACAGTGATTTAATAATTCTATACATTGTTCACAGTAAGTATAGACACCATTTGTTGCTATACCGTTATTACAATATTTTTGATTATAACTCCCTTGTTGTACTTTTCATTTTCCTGACTTACCTGTTTTAAAACCAGATGTTAGTATCTCTTGAATCCCTTTCACTTATTTCTCCCATTCTTTCTGGCAATCACCAGTTTGTTACATTTATGAGTCTGTTTCCTTTCTTTGTTTATTCATTTGTTTTTCTTTTTTTATTTCACATGTAAGTGAAATCATATAGTATTTGTGTTTGATTAATTTCATTTAGGATAATACATCTTCTATGTCCATCTCTATCACAAATGACAAGATCTAGTTCTTTTTTATGGCCCAGTAATAATCCAGTGTGTGTGTGTGTGTGTGTGTGTGTGTGTGTGTGTGTGTGTGTGTATGCCACATCTTCTTTTTCATTCATCTGTCAATGGACACTTATGCTGTTTCCATATCTTGGATTGTAAATAATGCTGCAATGAACATAGGACAGAGGGCCTGAATAGACATTTTAAAAGAAGACAACAGATGGTCAACAGATACAAGAAGAGATTCTAAATATCATTTATCATCAGGGAAATGCACATAGAAACTGCAATGAGATAACACCATACCAGTCAGGATAGCTAATATAAAAAAGACAAGAAATAACAAGTGTTGATGAGGATGTGGAGAAAAGGTTACCCTACCCTGTACACTGTGGTGGGAATGAAAATTGGTGCAACAACTGTTGAAAACAGTATTGAGTTTTCTCCAAATATAAATAGAATTACCATATGATTCAGGAATTCCACCACAGGTATTTACTCAAAGAAAACTCAAACACTAATTTGAAAAGATATATTCACCTTCAGTCAAACTTCTGATATTTGGTGGGGGATTGTACTTGGAATATCTGAGATGCAGTTCTATATTTTACCAGTCAAATATAGATCTGTTAGCTTTGATAGACACTTGAGCTTGAGCTGTGCTGAAAGTTTCTGAGGGAGTTAGGAACCCAAACTAAGATTTATTCCCATATATTTGGATATTCCACCTCCACTCACTGATGAGTGATCAGGATACCAATGGGAAGGGCAATCTTTCTTCCCAAAGAGTAACTTAGTTTCTGCTTTAACATACAGATTAGTGGACTATAAAATTATCTTTTTTTGAAGTATAATTGGTTTCCATACAAAACCCAGTGCTCATCCCAAAAAGTGCCCTCCTCAATGCCCACCACTGACTTTCCCCTCTCCCCCACCGCCCCATCAACCCTCAGTTTGTTTTCATTATTTGAGAGTCTCTTAAGGTTTGCCTCCCTCTCTGTCTGTAATGTCCCCCCCCCCTTTCCCTCCACCATGGTCTTCTGTTAAGTTTCTCAAGATCCACATGTGAGTGAAAACATATGGTATCTGTCTTTCTCTGCCTGACTTATTTCACTTAGCATAATACCCTCCAGTTCCATCTACATTGCTACAAATGGCCAGATTTCATTCTATCTCATTGCCATGTAGTATCCCATTGTATATATAAACCACATCTTATTGACCCATCATCAGCTGATGGACATTTAGTCTCTTCTCATGATTTGACTGTTGTTTAAAATGTTACTATAAACATTTGGGTACATGTGCCCCTATGCATCAGTACTTCTCTATCCCTTGGGTAAATTCCTAGCAGTGCTATTGCTGGGTCATAGGAGAGTTCTATTTTTAATTTTTTGAGGAACCTCCACACTGTTTTCCATAGTGGCTACACCAGTTGGCATTCCCACCAACAGTGTAGGAGGGTGCCCATTTCTCCACATCCTCGCCAACATCTATAGTCTCCTGATTTGTTCATTATAGCCACCGTGACCGATATAAGGTGGTATCTCAGTGTGGTAATGATTTGTATTTCCTTGATGATGAGTGACATTGAGTACCTTTCTCATGTGTCTCTTGGCCATCTGGATGTCCTCTTTGGAGAAGTATCCTTTCATGTCTTCTGCCCATTTCTTCACTGGATTATTCGTTTCTCAGGTTTGGAGTTTGGTGAGTTCCCTATAGATTCTGAGTACTATCCTTTGTCTGATATGTCATTTGTAACTATGTTTTCCCATTTCTTTGTGTCTTCTTCAATTTCATTTATAAGTTTTCTATAGTTTTCATCATAGAGAAATTTTACATCTTTGGTTAGGTTTATATCTAGGTATTTTATGGATTTTTTTTTGCATTTGTGAATGGGATCAGTTTCTTGATTTCTCTTTCTACTGCTTCATTATTGGTGTATAAGAATGCAACCAGTTTATGTACATTGCTTTTGTACCCTCGACTTTGGTGAGTTCATGGATCAGTTCTAGTAGCTGTTTGGTGGAGTCTGTTGGGTTTTCCATGTAGAGTATCATGTCGTCTGAGAAAAGTGAAAGTTTGACTTATTCTTTGCCCATCTGGATGCCTTTTATTTCCTTTTGTTGTCTGATTGCAGATGCTAGGACATCTAGCACTATGTTAAACAACAGTGATGAGTGGACATCCCTGTCATGTTCCTAATCTTAGGGGGAAAGCTCTCAGGTTTTCTCCATTGAGGATGCTATTAGCTGTGGGCTTTTCATTGATGGCTTTTATGATCTTAAGGTATGTTCTTTCTATCCCAACTTTCTTGAGGGTTTTTATTAAGAAAGGATGCTGTATTTTGTCAAATGCTTTTCTGCATCTATTGACAGGATCATATGGTTCATATCCTCTCTTCTCTAAATGTGATGTATCACATTGATTGATTAGTGAATATTGAACCAGTCCTGCAGCCAGGGGATGTATCCCATTTGATCATGGTGAATAATTCTTTTACTATGGTATTTAATTTGATTTGCTAGTATCTTTTTGGGACGTTTTGCATCCGTGTTTATCAGCGTTATTGGCTTGTGATTTTCCTTTTTAGTAGGATCTCTGTCTGGTTTGGGAATCAAGGTAGTGCTGCCTTCATAGAATGAGTCTCGAAGCTTTCATTTCATTTCTATTTTTGGAACAGCTTGAGAAGGATAGGTACTAATTCTGCTTTAAATATCTGGTAGAATTTCCCTGGGAAGCCATCTGGTCCAGGACTCTTATTCATTGGGAGATTTAAAAAAAAATTTTTTTTAATGTTTTATTTATTTTTGATACAGAGAGAGACAGAGCATGAGAGGGGGAGGGGCAGAGAGAGAAGGAGACACAGAACCGGAAGCAGGCTCCAGGCTCTGAGCTAGCTGTCAGCACAGAGCCTGATGTGGGGCTCGAACCCACGAACATGAGATCCGACCCGAGCCGAAGCCGGAGGCTTAACTGACTGAGCCACCCAGGCGCCCCTCGTTGGGAGATTTTTGATTACTGATTGAATTTATTTGCTGGATATGTGTCTGTTCAAATTTTCTATTTCTTCCCATTTGAGTTTTGTTAGTTTGTGGACGTCTAGGAATTTGTCCCTTTCTTCCAGGTAGTCCAGTTTGTTGGCACATAAATTTTTTATAGTGTTCTCTGATAATTGTTTGTATTTCTGTGGTGTTGATGTGATCTGTCCTTTTACATTTGTGATTTTTATCTATTTGGGTCCTCTCTTTTCTTTTTGTGAAGTCAGGCTAGGGGTTTATAAACTTTGTTTATTTTTTCAAAAACCTAGCTGTTACATTCATTGATCTGTTCTACTGTTATATATTTTTTCTGCTTTAATCTTTATTTTTTATCTTCTTCTGTTGGCCTTGGGGTTTCTTTGCTGTTCTGTTTCTAGTTTCTTTAGGTGTGTCATTAGATTTTGTATTTGGGATTTTTCTTGTTTCTTGAGATAGGCCTGAATTGCAGTGTATTTTCCTGGTAGGACTGCCTTTGCTGCATCCCAAAGGATTTGGATTGTTGTGTTTTCATTTTCATTTGCTTCCATATGTTTTTTAAATTTCTTCTTTTATGCCTGGTTGACCCATTCACGTTTTAGTAGGATGTTCTTTAACCTCCATGCATTTGGAGGTTTTTCAAATTTTTTCTTATGATTGAAAAGATTTCAAAATTGATTTCAAGTTTCATAGCATTGTGATCTGCCAATATGCATGGTGTGATCTTAATTCTTTTATATTTATTGAGGGCTTTTTTTCATGATCCAGTATGTGATCTATCTTATGGTAATGGAGTGAAGTTTGATTTAAGGAACTTGGGTGGGTGGATTAGAGTCATATAGAAAAACTTAAATGATAGGTTGAAGAGGTGGTATTTGTAGGTGTTAAAAAGCCATAAAAGAAATTTGTGTTTTGCTTATTTTCTGCTAGTGGAGCTCTGCTATGAAGGAAGAGCTTTGAGATTACCATCACAGCATTGTGATCTACTACAGTCCTGGGGTGTGGCTAAAAAACCGGACTGACCCAAATTTGTTGTTATTTGTTTATATGAAGTTTTATAAAGTGCTTTCAACATGCTTTGTATTTTGGTGAATTGTGCAACTGTAAGTAAGACTATTTATCCTTAGTTTTTGCTGCCTTTTTCAGATGACACCGAGTCAGAGCCTGAGTGGATGTGCTATTAGGATGATGAAGCTCTCTAGGCAAGTGTTGCTTTGTCAGGGAATGTATAGCTTGCTACCTGGGTAGGTGCTTGCCTACACTTTCCATGAAAGGTTTATGTGTTGCAGACATGAAGGGGACAGGATTCTGTGCCTAATATTTGGCAAGGCAAGGAGACATTTTCCTAAAGCAGTGGCTGAATGTATCGCCCTCAGGGCATCGAGCCTTGACCATCCCTCACCCCAAGACTTATTCTGTTCTTGTAGGAATGAGGATATTCTCTGATATCTCTATATTCTCATATACAGAATTACTTCAGTTTCACTAATGAGATCTCATTTCTAGTATCATGTTAATTAAACAAACTACTAATTTCATCAGTGAAAAGTTATTTTCAACTTTGCTGTTGGTCAAGATATGAATAGTTGAATGGGGTGCCTGGGTGGCTCAGTCAGTGAAGTGTCTAACTTTGACTCAGGTCATGATCTCATGGTTCATGTGTTCGAGCCCTGCGTCAGGCTCTGTGCTGACTGCTCAGAGCCTGGAGCCTGCTTTGGATTCTGTGCCTACCCTCTCTCTCTGCCCCGCCCCCACTTGTACTATGTCTCTCTCTCAAAAATAAAGAAACATTAAAAAGATATATGAATAGTTGAAAGAGTATGGAAAGCTGAAATGCCTGGCCAGGTCTGCAATGTGACCCTTTCTTATGTAATACTAGCCAGTCCCGGGAATCTGAATTCTCAATTAGGGCCAGTGTCTGTAAAGTTAAAGCTTAAACTGCAGATCTATATATTGTATCTTACTGTCTATGCTGAACAATAATTTGTGAATTTTGTAGATTAATTTGTTAAGTGTATTTTGGAAATAACAATGCATGTCCTTGTTTTAACTTCATTTGCTTTATAGTCTCAACATAGCCATTACAGTATGTTTGTTGTTGTTTTTTTGTTTTGTTTTGTTTTAATTTGCTCTTCACCTCTATAGAACTGTTATTCTCTTTGCTTTACTTTAGGTTGATCATAAGCTTTAGGCAATATACCTACAAGTAAGGAAAATATCATGAAGAGAACCTAGGGCATGTATACTTTGAGTGGATGCATCCTAAAATAGTTAACATGTTATTCTGAAATCCTGATGAGCAGTTTTCAAGGTGTTTAGAGGTCTCAAAGTGGCCTCCTTTGCGAGATTTTTACTTTGCTTCTTGGCACTAGGTGTAGTTATGAGACTTCTCATTCTGTCCAGATTCTGTTAATCTGCAGCTGGGAAGCACTTTCTTTGCCAGAAGATCCCTTTTATTCTTGGCAGGTTCATTTACTTTTTCATGGTTTTAGTCCCAAACAGTTTTCAGCCTGGACCCAAAATACGTTGGTTTCCTAGGTTTTCTGTTGTTAAAGGCAAGGAAGCTATTATTGTTCTGTGGTGCCCAAGTACAGCCTGTCCTTTGACTTTGCCACAAGTGTTTAAACAGATTTTAAAGGGACATCATATTCAAATGTCTTAAAGATTCTAGTTTAGGGAGTTCTCTGAATGTCTGGATTTTCTGATCTTATATTTCCTTGAAGATGCATATGGAATCTCCACCACGAAAAAAAAGATTTAGATTTTCCTATGGAAAATAAATTGAGATGTGCCTGGTTGGTTCAGTCAGTTAAGAGTTCAACCCTTGATTTCAGTTCAGGTCATGATCTCATGCATGGTTCGTGAGATTGAGTTTTGCTTCAGGCTCTGTGCTGACAGCATGGAGTCTGCTTGGGATTCTCTATGCTAGCCCCTCCCCTATATGCACTCTCTCACTCTCTTTCTCAGGATATTTTTTTTTAAAGAAAAGAAATCAAAAAAGAAAAAGTTGAGACCACTATAGTTATGAAATTGGAATAATTGTGTGAATGGATGTTTATATTATGAATCTACATTGGTAAGTAGGCAATGCTGTTTTCATGTTTGATGTGTATTTGTATTTACACATACACAAACACACATACCCTGAATATGTATATATAAGATAAAAATGATGTTGTAATGTAACAACTTAAAAAACTTTTTTCATGACTGAATTAAAATAGCTCTACATTTTATTTTTTATTTTTATTTACAAATTTTGAATATAGCAAGATCAACTTTACACCTGGGCTGCAGTCAGCCAACCCACTCACTCACTGGATTACACAGAAGAGCAGTTTCCCCGGCGAGCCCCACCTGTTTGTCTACCATCCACACCCCCTGATGAAGAACACAGGTCTAAGGATGCTGAAACAGGTAGGAGCCCAGGAATAGTGCATGTTCTAAAAGTGTGTGATGTAAAGTACTGTGCAGTGCTTACTGTATAGTAAGTCTTAAATTTCTCTTTTGTATTTCTTAGATTATGATCTGCAGCTAACTCAAAATCACTGGGAGCCTTGTTAAATTGAAAATTCTTATGCTCCACCTTCAAGGCTGCTGAGTTAGAATTCTAGAGAATAGCACCCTGGAATTGTCCAATTATTATTGTGTATATAAAAGTTTGCAAACTACTGCTTTAGGTGGCCAGTGGTTGCAACCACCTGAGGTTGAAGCTCCACATCCTCTGTTGGGCTGAGAACATCAAAAGGAAATTTCTATCTGTTGTCTTTGAGGATGGTGGCCACCTTACCTCTCCACTCTGACTCTCTTCCTTTATTGCTTTCTTTGTGTTTTTCTTGATCCTTTTCTTACCTTAAGAGATAATGGGGACATAGAGATACAAGTTTCACTAAATCTAAATTTTAAGTAATCTTTTAAAAACTATACAGTGTTCAAATATATGTTCCTTAATATTTTTCTTTTTGGTTGTTTTTCTCTTTGCATCTTTTGTGGTCTTTTAAAGTATTTTGTATTCCTGGATGGGAAGATAGAAAGTTTAACATCAGCTTTATATGGACCTAAAAGTGAGAAAGCACTTTGTATTTGTCTTAGGAATTAAGAATTGCATTTGTGCAACAATGTTTTATGAAATTTGGTTGTTTAATTCCTTTATAACAATTTTCAGTTTGATATAATAAATTTCTGACTTCTCAATGGGCTGATCCATAAGTGGAGAGTAAATTGAAGGGCATCATTACTATTTAGAAACCTATCACCAAATTTTCCTAAGATAGTAACATGAGTGTTAGAGTTAAGAATTTTGATTCCCCCTCCCCCATTGGCTTATAGAGAAAAAGTCATCAGAAACTCAATTTGGACTTGTAATAACAGAGTATACCATATGAGCATGGAGCATCATTTACCAGCTTTGTAACGTTGGGCAACTTTCTTAATCCCTGTGCTCCATTTCCTCGAGCCTGTAAAATGTCAGTAAGAAGAGCATCTACTACATGGGGCTGTTTTGAGGATTATGTGAGTTAATGCATGTTAAAGCATAGAATTAGCATCCAGAATGCTGCATTGGCCTTGGTATAAGTGTTCACTATTGTTATTATAATTATTTTCATTATTTCATGTCATTATTTATTCCTCATGAGTTCCCTTTAAAACCATTAATAACCCGCAGTGTTAAGGATTTTATTCTAGGCTCCTTTCCAAAGGTCTGGAAAGTGAACTCAGTGTTTATAATCCTGTATTTATCCTAGTCTCTGGAGGGATGTACTTATCTCCTCCTTCTTTCTACTGAAGCCCAGAATGGGGGGACCATACCCAACCCAGCATGACCCTTTTTTAATGTCTGATGCTTTTGAAACACTGGTTAGTGTTCATTTGGTGGACCATACTCCCTGAAATAAGCAACATATGAGAGATAGGAAGTAGGAAAATATTGTTCCATGTAGGGCTCTGGATTTCTTATAACACAGTACAGTTGATCAAGGGCCAGGGTAGAGTTCCTCAATGCAAGTATCTTCAGAGATGAAGGGCTTCTAACATGGTAGCATGCGGAGGAC
>NC_043702.1:108931895-108938940 GCF_006229205.1 Suricata suricatta
CCATAGGGGTTTTACACATTTTTTTTTTCTCTTTAATGATTACAAAGCTTATGGTCCTTGAGAGAGTAAAAACATGCCCTGGGAAGGATCATTTTTTTTATCACAGAAAAGAGAACAGCCGTGAAAACAGAAGTAAAAAAACAGGAATGAGGGAGTCTGTCTCTCAAAGAATCTTCTTTCCTTCAAGGTCCGTTAGTAGTTATGTCTGGGCAAGGCGCTTATCATTCAAGGGGTTAATTTTAGACAGAGGATTGTTTTTGCCCCAACAGCAGGCAATGAGCTGGGAACAGAAATAAAGTAAGGGAAAGCAGGTGCCACTAACTAACCCAAGTTGATTCAAACCTTAAAGGTATATGCCTTCATTGCTTTTGCAAAGCAATGAGAAAAATCCCCCCCAAAATTTTTTTTGTGCCCCGGAGACATAGCATCCATGGTCGCTTATGTAGATTCTCCTGTGTCTCGGAGGTCTGGCCATCAAAGGTCGCTCTGCGGGAGGTTTTTTGGCCTGCTGGGCCCCAACATAAATAATCACCTGAAAATAAATCAATTACATAGAAGCATATTTAGTTTTAAAAAGAAAAACACAGGTCCACCTGCATGGCTCAGTTTGTTAAGCGTCTGACTTTGGCTCAGATCATCATCTCATGGTTCATGGGTTTAAGACCCACGTTGGGCTGTGTGTTGACAGCTCAGAATGTGGAGCCTGCTTCAGATTCTGTGTCTCCCTCTTTATCTGCCCCTCCTCTGCTTGCATTCTGTTTCTCTCTCAAAAATAAATAAACATTAAAAATTAAAAAAAAACGAAAAACACACAACTAAAAGTATAGATCCTGTTAAGTACACTGTGTTATTCATGTTAAAAGTTACATTAATTACTTGGTAGGAAATAGCCAGGTATAGATGCAGTAGAACGGATCAGTTTCATTGAGAGTTCTCTTAATAGTTGTCCATGTGTGGTTTTACATCATTATTAGTGTGATATTTTCATTTGTTTCTTTCCTAGTATGTCTTTCTCCACTTTTCTGAAACATTTATATCCTCTTCTAAAATTTTAATGCACTTTAAAAAAGTTATGAAATACTTTATATTATTGATTTTATAGACTGGAGGAGGACTAGATTGAAAAGTAGTGATAATCTAAATTTTAGTTTAGAAAAAGATAATACTGGGAATTGATACTAGGAACTTTGTAACTTAGTTTTTTCTTTGTTGTTTGTAGCTTATTAACTGCCAGAGCAAGTAATTATTAATATAATAACTTGTATCCTTTTAAAATATGCATTCTTGAAGAGGATGATGGAGGTAAGTAGAAAATAATATCATGTAGTGGTTTGTGTTTCTTCAGGTGATCTGTTAGAAACCTCATTCTTTTCTCCAAGTGATCTGATGGCACTTTTCTAAACTTTCCCTGCTATGACTCCATGGGGTATTCTGATTCTGGGGACCATTTATTAACTATTTGCAGTACACTTAATGGCTGATTGCTATACATTGTTGTGAAGTGACATCATGGTGAAACCCAGTATTTGCAACATGTGGCCCCTTTTAATTATAGTTTAAAAGATTTCAATGACTTTATTTTCTTTTTGTAGAAGAAAGACTTTCAGTTACATTTTAGAAAACTGAAAACTTGTAGGGTTGTCTGGGTGGCTCAGTTGATTGAGCATCCTACCCTTGACCTTGGCTCAGGTCATGATCTCATGGCTTGCTTCATAGTCGAGCTCTGTGTTGGACTCTGTGCTGAGAGTGTGGAGCCTGCTTGGGATTCTCTCTCTCTCTCTCTCTCTCTCTCTCTCTCTCTCTCTCTGTTCCTACCCTACTTGTTTCTCTTTCTCTCATAGTAAATAAACTTTAAAAAATTTGAAAACTTGTTTTTTGCCTTTTTTTGTTGAGCTCTTTTTAATATTGATTACTAATTCTTATGTCCAGCTAATTCAGATTTATGTTGTTGCCTCTTCTGCTTTTCTCATGCTTATGACTTAATTTTTTTGTAATCTTTCTGTGAGAGAGGTTTTTATCTACCTTTCATATGTTGATGAAAGAACCAACCCTCCTGTATATGAATTTGAATTGCAGAGGTCAAGGTGAGGCCTTTGTGCCTCTCCTCACCAGTGATATGGAGAAGGGCTACAGATTCTTGGGAATCTTTTGCAGTTGGCATTGTCTCCACAGAAGAGCCTAAGGTGTGAAAATTGACCTTTTGAAGTCTATAGAATGCCTTTTGGAAGGATAAGGCTAGCTGGAAAGGAAATTGGGAAGCAATGTTCTGCAAAATTTGGTGACAGAAACATTGATAAAAAGAAAACCTTTCCATTTCTTGTTTTGTCTTTCTCTGATCTCTCTTCATTTTCCTTTACTTATATTAATAACACCTTCCCCACCCTCCACGGTTGTTTGTTCTTTTGGAGTCCTGTGACATTTTACTCATATCTCTATCATTCATATTACTGATGTATTTTAATTTATCTGTTTATATATGTTTATCTTTGTTGAAGAATTCCAAGATTTCAAGACCTTTGGGCACATGGTATATGTTTAAATATTTAAGTCAATAAATTAAGATCTTTTGTTGAGAAAGATCTAAATAACTATCTACTTAGCACATTAATACAAGCATTTGAGAGAGTTTTGTGTGTATGCTGAAACAGTCCGTGGCCCATTTTCTGGGCTCAATACCAAGTTTGAAAAGTTATTCACCACAGTCACAGAAATCAAAGAGATGATTAACTTTAATTTTCAAATTTATGTAGAATAGGGGCAGGATGTCTAAATGTATGTAGGGACTTGATCATTCTTATTACATCTTTGAAAGCCCATTATCTTTCTTTGAAAATGTGAAAGGCCAAGTAGAGTAGTATTTAAGAAGGCAGTTTGCACTCATAGGTCTAACAGGAGAAACCTAACAGAGGACCACAGGGAGGGGAAGGGAGAATGAATGCTGGGGAGAGAGAGGGACACAAATCATGAGAGACTTTTGAATACTGAAAACAAACCAAGGGCTGAAGGGGGAGGGATGGTCATGGAGGAGGACACTTGTGGGGAGAAGCACTGGGTGTTATATGGAAACCAATTTGACAATAAACTATTATAAAAAAAATTAAAAAAAAAAGAAGGCAGTTTGGGGGACAGAAAATCTTGGAGGAAAATATGTAGAAGGAGATCTGGTAGAGACATGTCAGGGAAATGGGGAGAATTCTATAATCATCCCCTGGGTCCATGAGGTTAAAAACAACAGTATCTTTTCTGGCCTTCTATATAATAAAGTAGTATTTCTGATGGTTCCTAATAAAGATATTCTGTGTGATATAATGCAAACAGTATCATCAACTCATGTCCAGAAATAGTCTGAATGCTTTAATACACATTCAGTTGGGAATAATGCAGAAATTCTGTAAGGGACCCAGGAAGATTTGATAGTGTTCTATTTCTTAGCTTTCCACTTGATCAAGGGATAAAATGTATCAGAAAAGATTGAAAGATTGACCATGTTTCCTATAGATAATTCTTCATTTTCAAATTTATTTTTGTGATTTTGGCCTGCATTTCTCTCTTACGTATACAAGCTAAAGTTTGCGTGTCGATGTTCTTTGTTGGTGTTGAGGGGATATATCCATACCATGAGATAATCAAGTAAGCAGAACATAAGGTTGGCCCCTTTTAGGAAAATTACATGTTCAACTCCTTCTCCATTTGTGGAGAGACATGGTATACCAGAATTAAAAGCATCTACCGTTTATTAGGCAACTAATTATAAGTTTTATTATTTAAGTTTAATAAGTTCTCTCAATGAAATTGACTAGACAAGTCAAATTGATGTGTGAAAGAAATGGTATTTTAATAATTTTATATAAGTGCAGTTTTACTTATGATATACAACTCTTTAGGACTGCATAATTCCTTTTTAGAAGGCATACTTTATATGTTTTAAAGAGGTGGTTTAATTTGTTTTCCATTCATGGCAGAGAGGCATATCCTACTCATTTTCTTTCTCTCTACAAACGTCAAACTGATCCAAGTATGTTTGTTACGCAAGCTATGCTTATTTTGTGATGATAAAGAGATCATTTCTGAAGTGATTTGGAATTACGGGGAGCCCACAATTTTAGGTTATTTATTATTTAGAACACTTAAAGTTTGGTCAGGAATGTTCTTTCTTCTACTTTGCTTCACAGTAATTGTTTTTAAACAGACTGGTTTCTGAATTGTTAAGAAGCATGAGTGAAAGAGTTGGCAGTTTTAAAGGTACCTTTGAGAGAGCTTTTACTGGGTTGACTTTAAAAAGAACCATCCTGCTTGATGAATATGTAATGGGAACTGTCAGTTCCAGAGCTGAGTGGAAGGCAATCCCCGAAAGACCTGGATGCTGGAAGAGGGGAATGTTGGTAACAAGTGTCATGGGGTTTTGTACCAGGGGTGGTCAATCTAGGAATGTTAGAACTAAGTGGATTTCTTAAATCCACCGGCCCAATGACCATAGCCTTGCAGCTTATCATTTGCTGCAAACATGACATTTTCTTTTACTCACCACGTTGTGTCATCTCTCATGCTTCTTTTTATTCTTTATGCCTTCTTTGTTTTTTCTCTTTCTTATTTGTCTTCTCTTTAACTTTTATTTTTCTTTCCTCTTAGTTCTCTTTTGTTTTACCTTTGTTGTACAATACAGTTATTCTATACACATCTTTTCCATCTTAAAATCTTGACACTCTAGAATTCCTGTGCTTCAGTTTATGATTTTGAAGAGAGCTTTTTGCCGTAACTTCCTCTTAGCTATTGTAAAACACTGATTCAAAGAAATAAGAAGTATAGTGGAAGGGACAGGGTGGGAGAATGAATTCAATTCAGGTGTGTGTTTATTTATTTATTTATTTATTTATTGACTGACAAGCATAACTTTTCTTTACTTTTTTAAAAATATAATTTATTGTCATAGTGGCTAACATACAGTGTGTACAGTATGCTCTTGATTTTGGGGGTAGATTCCCATGGCTCATCACTTATATATAATACCCATCACAACAGAGGGAAACCAAAACTTTGGGAGGAGAATTCAGGAAAATGACTGAGTTCTTTCTAGTTCATTGTTCTGGTAAACTGTCTGCATTCTTTACCATCAGAACCCAGAAATTAGCTTTTTTGGGTAGCTCACCAGGTCTAGGGATATAGGGAAAAAGCTAGAAAACACTGTATGTATTTCTAATGCCAGGAACTGTTGGTGTTCTACCAGAAGATCCATTGGGTTCTCTCTGCACTATCAAAATATAAAGGTGTTTTCCATTGATACAAAGCCTCAGGACCTTATCTAGAGTTCGTTGGGTTTGGGGATTTGTAGGTAACTAAAAATAAAAATATTCCACCATTTGTATTTGCTTTATATTAAATGCTAGTTGGCTTTGTTGTTAGGATCCTTATTCAAAATTGGCTAACTCTGGTGTTAAGTTCAGAGTAGAGATTTGTCAGGATAAGAAAGAAGAATCCATTTCTTTTATTACCTGAACAAAATACAATAATTGTCTGGGAAAATGCTGCAGTGACCTCTGTTGGTGACTACTTCATGCTCTTCTCAATGATGTTTGTTTTGAAAGACATAGTCTTAGCTGAGGTTCAGAAAGTAGCTAAAGGCAAAGTGATATCTATGTTGCCCCTTAAAAGATCTTACTCCCCTTTTCCCTTTCCCAGGATACCCCCTCTCATGGTTTGATCATTCTTTTGATCACTCCTTCCATTCACACCTTCAGTTACTGAGCAAATACTTTGAACCTGTACTGTATGCCAGGCAGTATTCTAAATGCTGGAGACAATAGAGGGAAAAATGACAAAAATCCCTGCCTTCACAGAGCTTGTATTCTGGTGGAGTAAGAGAGATAAGAATTAGGAGGCAAAAAAGTGACTTATGTAGTATATTATGTGATGTTCCATGTTAAAGAAAGTAAGAGACAGGAATGAGAAGTGCTAGCAGCAGGTGGGATCCTCACTTTACACAGATTGCTAGCAAGGCTGGAACAAAACCCTAGGGAAGGAACAAGGCAGGAGAGACCTGCAGATCTCCCACCATAGCAGAGTCCCCGTGGAGGGAGTATGGAAGCATGTTAAAGAGCAGTGAGAAGGCTGTAAAGAAAGACAGAGGTGGTCAGGGAGGTCAGGGACTCTGGACAAGTGAAAGGACAAAGGTCTGTACAGAGACTGTGCTTTAATTTCAGTGAAATGGAAACTTTCAGTGTAGTTTAACAATATGTTATAAAATTTAATAAAAAGCACCTTTTTAAAAATAATAATTTTATTTTATTTTTTATAGTTTATTGTCAAGTTGGTTTTCATATAACACCCAGTGCTCTTCTCCACAAGTGCCCTCCTCCATGTCCATCACCCCCCTTCTCCTCTCCCTGCCCCCCATCAGCCCTCAGTTTGTTCTTAGTATTCAAGAGTCTCTCATGATTTGCCTCCCTCCCTCTCCCTAACTCTTTTTCCCTCCTTTCCCTCCCCATGGTTCTCTGTTAGGTTTCTCCTATTAGACTTATGAGTGGAAACATATGGTATATGTCTTTCTCTGTCTGACTTATTTCACTTAGCATGACACCCTCAAGTTCCATCCACATTGCCACGAATGGCCAGATTTCATTCTTTCTCATTAATAAGCACCTTTTTATTTTTCTGTAGCATTATCACATGTAGCAACTAGAATACTGCTAAATTAGGGATGTCTACATTATCCTCAAGAGTGACTGCTACTTCTTGTCAGGTGTTTGGTCTGCATGACAGTTGGGGTGGGGAGAAATATTACAGGAGACAAACTCTCGTCTTCCAGCTTCCCACCAATTGCTCATATTATGTGCCTCTGATTTTTCAGCTGTAAATTGCAGATGAACACAATGAGTTATTTTCAGACTCTACTCCAGGGATCACTGGGGATTTCGGAAGGCCTCTTGTTTTACAATGTCCATGCAAGGTTCACTTAGAAGAAATTGTCCCTTGGCTTAAAAAATCCTACAGGCACCTGGGTGGCTCAGTCGGTTGAGCATCCTACTTCAGCTCAGGTCATGATCTCACG
>NC_043702.1:108939040-108952257 GCF_006229205.1 Suricata suricatta
GCTTAAGAAAAATTGATTCAGTATCTAATGGATAGTTGATACCTGTCACAAAAGCATTTTATATACTGTTAAGTGAAACTGTAATACAATCTAAGGTTATTTTGGGAGTGTTTGCTGTATAATTGGATTTAATGAAATGTTTAGAGGTGCAGTAGGCATGACTTTGAGTAGATAATGAAAGAAAATGCAAAATGCTTATTGATTTATGATGTGGTTTCATCTTCGCTTGGGCAAACCATGCAGTATTTAATACATAGTAGCAGGGGCGCCTGAGTGGCTCAGTTTGTTGAGCGGCTGACTTCAGCTCAGGTCTTGATCTCACAGCCTGTGGGTTCAAGCCCCATGTTGGGCTTTGCGCTGACAGCTTGGAGCCTGGAGCCTGTTTCAGATTCTGTGTCTCCCTCTGTCCCTGCCCCTCCCCCACTCATGCTCTGTCTGTCTCAAAAATAAACGATATAAAAAAATAAAAAAAATACATAGTAGCAGAATATTTACTATTGAAGCTTGAAAAGATGTGAGTTCTTTGTGTGCAATCTTTCATTTATGCATGTGAGAAGGTTTTCTTTTTTTTTTTTTTTTAATATTTCTACATTGTAGTACTTGTTTTGCTTGTTGGTGGTGTTTGCTTATTTAATACATTCCATCAAGGACAGAAAAAAAATAAAATTAAGTTAGTTAACATTACAGTATTGGTTTCAGGAGTAGAACCCAGTGATTCATCATTTACATAAAACACCCACTGCTCATACCCAACAAGTGCCCTCCTTAATACCCATCACTCATTTAGCCCATCCCCCCTCCTCCAACTACCCTCAGTTTGTTATCTGTATTTCCGAGTCTCTTACGGTTTGCCTCACTCTCTGTTTTATCTTATTTTTCTTTCCTTTCCCCTATGTTTATCTGTTTTGTTTCTTAAATTCCACATGTGAGTGGAATGATGTGGTATTTGTCTTTCTCTGACTTATTTTGCTTAGCATAATACTCTTTAGTTCCATCCATGTTGTTGCAAATGGCAAGATTTCATTCTTTTTGAATCACCGAGTAATAGTCCATTTTGTGTGTTGTGTGTGTCTGCTTGCATGTATGTGTACCACACCTTCTTTATCCATTCATTAGTTGATGGGCATTTGGGCTCTCCAAATTTGCCTATTGTTGATAGGGCTGCTGTAAACATTGGGATGCATGTGCCCTTTTGAATCAGCATTTTTGTATCCTTTGGATTAATACCTAGTGGTGCAATTGCTGGGCCATAGGGTAGTTCTATTTTTAATTTTTTGAGGAACCTCCATATTGTTTTCCAGAGTTGCTGCACCAGTTTGCATTCCCACCAACAGTGCAAAAGCATTCCCCTTTCATCACACCCCCGCCAACATCTGTTGTTGCCTGAGTTGTTAATTTTAGCCATTCTGACAGGTGTGAGGTGGTATGTCATTGTGGTTTTGATGTGTATTTCCCTGATGTTGAGTGATGTTGGTGTCTTTTCATGTGTCTGTTAGCCATCTGGATGTCTTCTTTGGAAAAGTGTCTGTTCATGTCTTTTGCCCATTTCTCCACTGGATTATTTGATTTTTGGGTGTTGAGTTTGGTAAGTTCTTTATAAATTTTGGGTCCTAACCCTTTATTCAATATGTTATTTGCAGGTATCTTCTCCCACTCCATTGGTTGCCTTTTAGTTTTGTTGATTGTTTCCTTTGCTGTGCAGAAGAAAGTTTTCATCTTGATGAGGTCCCAGTTGTTAATGTTTGCTTTTGTTTCCCTTGCCTCCAGATCATGTCTAGTAAGAAGTTACTGCAGCCAAGGTCAAAGAAGTTTCTGTCTGTTTTCTCCTATAGGATTTTGATGGTTTTCTGTCTCCCATTTAGGTCTTTCATCCATTTTGAGTTTATTTTTGTGTATGGTGTAAAAGAGTGTCCACTTTCATTCTTCTGCATGTTGCTGTCCAGTTCTCCCTGCACCATTTGTTGAAGAGACTGTCTTTATTCCATTGAATACTCTTTCCTGCTTTGTTGAAGATTAGCTGGCCATATGTTTGTGGGTCCATTTATGGCTTCTGTATTTTGTTCCCTTTATTTATATGTGGTAAGAAGATCTTATTAGGATGTTGAATCCTACTCCCTTTCTTTCTTACTTTCTCTCTTAGTTGTCTTTAACTTGTGAAAGGCTCTGTTTTTTTGTTTGTTTGTTTGTTTGTTTGTTTGTTTTTTAATATGCCAGCTAGCTGAGGCTGTCCTTATTTCTCTAAATTTTCAGGGAAGTCTAGTCATGTGGACGGGGATGCTGTCTCCCATTTAGGCTTTGAAAATAAAATCAACCTTGAAGTGGAATTGAGTACAAGCTTTTTAGAAGCTGCATCATTGTATATCTAGCCAAAGAGTTGGGCCTGACAGCAGCTGGGTCCAGCAGGACAAAGTTGCCATTCCAGATGTCACATGGAGATTTGCCTGCCCGAACTAACAGTCACATGGATGACAGTTTGAAGAAAATGCCAGAGGTTTTCTAAAATCAAATCATATCCTTAAGTTACTTTGGTGGATGAAACATTAGTTAGTGTCTGCTTAATTCCCACAGAAACCATTTTGCTCTTATTAAATAAGCCAAATGTTGTTTTTTCTTTTTAAATCAAAATAGTATTAAAGAAAAAAAAGACTGCAATAAAGGAAACATACAGAATAGTAATGGTAGATAGCAATTGCTCTTTTGGACACAAAACCATTTTTTAAAAAAATGTACTTGTACTTTTTTCCAACTAGTCTTTTGAAAATAACTGAGTACTAGAAATTATCAGTAAGAAGACTCTGTCCTCCATCACAGTCTAGAAGATTATCATCCGTCCAAGGCCCATGGTTAGTGTGTAACAACATACTAGGCTTACTGGGACATGGTGTTTTTCTTTGTCAAATTAAGGAATTTGATGATTTTTAAGAACTTTTCCAAGTTAAAATTGACATCCCTTTTAAAAAGCAGCAGTTCTGCATCATATATGAAAGTTGTGCTCCCTCTGGAGGAGAAATGAAACTATAACATTGGTCAGGAACTACAACCTATTCATGCTTTAAAAAATACAGCTATAAAGTTATTTTGATATTATTGAGACCTACACTGTACTTTTCATACCTGTGACTTATTTATTTTATTATTTATTTTATTTGTATTTCTTAATCCTTTTCACCTATTTTATCTATCTGAAATTAACTATATACTTCAATTAAACAAATAGTAATAATTAAAAAATGTAGCTACATTGGCCTTTGTTGTAAGAATAAGGATACTCTTTTTTAGAAACATTTTTAATGTTATTTATTTTTGAGAGACAGAGAGAGAGAGAGAGAGAGAGAGAGAGAGAGAGAGAGACATAGAGCATGAGCCAGGGAGGGGCACAGAGAGAGGGAGACACAAAATCTGAAGCAGGCTCCAGGCTCTGAGCAGTCAGTACAGAGCCTGACGTGGGGGGCTTGAACTCACAGACCATGAGATCATGACCTGAGTCGAAGTCGGATGCTTAACTGACTGAGCCACCCAGGCATCCCAAGGCTAATGATACTCTTAAGGATCGTGTCATAAAACATGTTTTCTCTGCTTTCTGTCAGAGCAGAGACCTACACAAGGCCAGGACACTTGGAGAGAGATGGTGTTGTGAGCTGATGGTTATTTAATAAACTGTAATGATTAGCCAGCAGTGATTGAGATGAAGAAAGATAAAAAGAGGCAAAGAGAAATAAGTTCAGAAATAATTAAGAAAAATAGTGCCCTGAAGATATCAAGGCATGACTAAGTTTTAATTTGAAATAATGTTAGATTTTTCTAAACTTTTGTTTCCAGGGCATATGTTACTGAATTTTTTTTTTTTTTTGTTGTTATATATGATAATGCCAAAGAAAGCCTCAATGAAATATAATTTATACTATAAAAATGATAAACATGCAGCATTGCTCTGTGTATTAAGATTCATAGTATCAATTCATGTGTGTAAAATTGTAGTGATTCTTCTATTTTTCTTGAGCTGTGAACCTTGATAAAATATATTATAAGAAGCAGGAAACCCAATTCACTGAGTGATTTGCAAATGCCAGATTTTACAGCTTTGGAAATTTAATGGTGAAATAGATTGATTTAAATTTCATATCTTCTTTCCTTATTGCCAGTGAACTCTCTAGAAGCCAGAAAATACAATAAATTAGTTGACAGGGAATAGTATTTGGAAGAAACTGAGGTTTATTCCTCAGTAATGATTGCTTACTTTCTTTGTCATAAGTTTACTTATGGACCGGTTCTTTTCTTATATGATAAGTGTATGTTTCATAAGTGCGTAAAGTAACTGGCCCTCAAAATGATACAAGAAACTAGAATAACCAATATTATGCACATACACTTTTACTGTATTATCTACAATTGTTACAATAGTCCTTTAAAGTAACTATTATAATCCATTTAACTGATAGAGGAAAAAAAATGTTTATGGGAGTTAACTTACTTAGAGTTACAAGCCTGATAAAGGGTTAAAAACTGGGATTTGAATATAGGTCTGATTTTATAGCTCATGTTTGCTACACTATGATTAAAAATTATACTTTTACATGAGCAATAGCCCTATGGCTATTTAATACCATTTGTGCCAAAATCATGACATTATTAGATGAGAAGTTCATTTTAAGTTATTCTATTATATTTAAACTATATCATTTATAAGAGTCAAATATCATGTTTCAGAGGCACACAGAAAGACTCATTAGTTTACCTATACATTTTTAAGTTTTAGTATAACTTTGGTGTGCTAAATTGTGCCACTTTTTTTTTTTTTGCTAACTTTAGTGTTTCACTACTCTTATTTTTTAAGAATGTTTATTTATTTTGAAAGAAAGAGTGTGAGCAAAGGAGAGGCAGAAAGAGCGCGAGAGAGAATCCCAAGCAGGCTCCACACTGTCAGTGCAGTACCGGATGCTGGGCTCAAAAACCGTAAGATCATGACTTGAGCCTAAATCCGGAGTTGGACACTCAACTGACTGAGCCACCCAGGTGCCCCAGTATTTCACTACTCTTAAAACAACAACAACAACAACAATAATAACAACAACAACAAACCAAACAACTACAACAACCAAAAAAACCTTATAATTTTGTTTTCATGTAAAGCACCTTGTTTTTTTCTTCTTAGTCACTAGATGGCAGTTCTGTATCTCTGTATATTATCACTGCTGAAGGAAATGAGAGGTTTTAAGCCAGTTTGCTCTGTATAAATGATGATCTGAAGAGGTTTTCTGGTCCATCCCTGGCTGTCTGCATTATTCTGTGGTTGTAATGAGAGATCACTAGGACTGCTTAGTCAGAGGCATGGAGCAAGGTCAGAAAACACTCCCTAAATTCTTCTTCAGATGTGAGTTCAGGCACCTGTTCTCTCAACCTGAGCACATTGGAATTTATTGAATGAGTTTTGACTTTTATTTTCTCCCTGTAGTTATAATTCTGAGAGCTCCATACCCCTACAAAAGACACATGACTCATAAAGCCTTTTTTTCTTAGCTAGAAGGAAGTGAAGGCTATGGTATTGCCAGAGTCTGATGCTTAAAGCAAATACAGCTGGCACTCATGCAAAAAAAAAAAAAAAGAACTATAGCTTTCTTCCTGAGTGCTTTTATTAATGGCCCTATGGAATTAGAAAGTTTTCAAATAAAACTATGTTCTTTAGGACCTCATTTATTGATATTTATTTTTAAGTGATATGCTCTGAAAATCTATGTCTAGAGAATTATTTCATAAAACTGAAATAAGACTTTCAATACTGTTTTATAGTCTTTGGTATTTGAAATACTATTTAAACTGTAACTCCTTTTATATTCTATAATATATAATCATACTCTATAAAATGTTCCTATATGAAAGATTAATTTATAATAACAAAACTTGTTACCACCCAAGTTTTGACTTATTTTTCCCTTTTGAAATTACAGTTGACCCTTGAGCTACATGGGTTTGAATTGTACAGGTTCATCTGTACATGGGTTTTGTTCCCATAAATATAGTACTGTAAATGTATTTTCTATCCCTTATCATTTTCCTAATAATATTTTATTTTTTTCTAGCTTACTTTATTGTAAAAATGTAGTATACAATGCATATAATGTACAAAAGATGTGTTAATTGGTTGTTTATGTTATCACTAAGGCTTCCAGTCAACAGGTGGTTATATTTTGGGGGAGTCAAAGTAAAACATGGATTTTTGACTATGTAGGGGTTTGGTGCATCTAACTCTGGTGCTGTTCAAGGGTTAACTGAACATAAAAAATTGTGTCTTGAAGCATCTTCCTAAAACTCCTCACATCTTTCTAATACAAGTGGACTAGTTTAAAGGTAAATATAATAAAATTTGATCTTTAAAAATTCTAGCTTTGGGTAATATGAAACAGTTGAAAGTTAAGTCTGTCTACTCATTAAAATTTTCATTAATTGTGAATAGCCATGTCTCTCACAAAGTCCTGGAAAATAAAAAGAAATTAAACAGTATCAGCACTCTCTTACCCCATATGTTGTATAGTTTATATGCAAACAAATTCTCAAAGGTCAGAAAAATGCTATGACTTGAGAAAACTAGCAAAATCCTATCTCAGTCCAGTTTCAATTCCTTTGAAATTGGCTAACAACTCTTCTCTTAGGTTCCTGCTCTGATCAGTGTTCCTTGGTCCCCTCAAGGCCTAATTTGATTACAAGCTTATTTGAGGGATTAAATATTATTTTCCTTTGATTCTTCTTAAAGTATCTGTTACAGTGCTCTTCTACAATAACCACTCAGTACAATTTATTACTAGTTTCAGAGAATTCTTTATTTGGGGACAAATCACGTAGAAAGATGTGCGTAACGTGAGGTAGCCTAGTTGATGGTGCTTGGGGGTTACTCACATGCGTCTTGGCTGGAAACGTTTAGAGAGTCAGAGAAGCATTGGTCAGACCAAAAGAAAGGTGTGGGGTGATTATAATTCTGAAAGGATAATGATGGAAACTTATAAAAACAAGAAGCCACTTGAATTTTGTTGGAATATATTACACATATCAAAGGACTGGAAAAAATTGTTTAATGTATGTTCCTTCTAAACACGAAGGCAAAAAGTAATATGAATTTCAATGGTTATTATCAACCCACAAAATGATGATTTGCAAGACAAGTAAACAACTAAAATATAAAACAGAGTAAGAAAAATAGGTGTTTAAAGGAGGCGGGGAGATGAGAGAGAGACAGAGATGGTTGAGGAGAGAAAACATGGGTCTTCTAGTCATCTGTGATGATAATTCTTTGGTACTTAACAAATGCTTAGACCCAGTGAACCAGGGGAGGGTTTGGGTGGGGGGTGGTTGGGACTGGAAGAGATGCAGGGCAGCCTGGTGGGGAGACAGTAACATTGAAAATGGGTAACATTTGGGTGAGATGTTTTCCATAATATGTTAAGGGGAATAGGATTTTTCTGGAAAATATATTTTCATTTTGTGGAAACTCCCAACTAGCTCAGAGAAAAATTTAGACATTTTAACTTTAGAAATAAAAGCAGAAGTGGTCCTGTTCATTTTAAGGATGAAAAGCAGTAATTAGCATCTGGAAAACAGTTAAAATTTGAGATGAGAATGTGAGGAAAAAATTAGATATCAAACTTTGTTTTCATTTTTCTCCAAGGCAGTAGGGCTTGGAGGTGAAATGAAGTTATATCTTTGCTTTGTTGAGTGTTAGGTTGTGTAAAGCTTGTTGGTGTTGGACAACATTGTTGAATCCCATGGAGAATGGCAAATAGGTCAAGCAGCTGATCTGAAAGAATAGCTGAGCTTATAAAGTTCTTAGTTTATAAAGGTTGTTTATCCTTTATTGGACATCTTTTGAAATACTGTGTGCAAGGTATTTGTGGTTAGGGTTAGGGTTATTAAAGGAAATATAAACAGTATAAAGGCTCTTCCACATTCATGAAATGATTTGCAAGATGTAATATGATTCTGCAGAGGTGTTTAGTATATATTGTATTACAGAACCAAATAAATAAAAAGGAATATTGTTGAGAAATTGTAATTAAGGACAACTTCATAAGAAGGGTAAAACTTAGATCAAGTCCTGAAGGTGATAGTTTTTGGACAGGTGAAGGGAAGGAGAGTGAGAATTTCAGATGAGAAATGAGAACAAAGGCACAAAACTGAAAGTGAATGTGGCATTTTGTTGGGGGATGGGAGTTTTTAGGGTAGGACATGGCTGGCACCTGTTCCAGGTGACCAGGTGACGTAAGACGTGACTCAGTGTCTTTCTCCAGCAACCAGTTTTGCTTTCCACCCTCTCGGTGGCCTCTTTTGCCAGAGTCCCAGTCTTATCTAGATTGTTGTGTAGTCCCCTTCAGGGTTCTTTACTTCCACTCTTAATTCCTCTTACTCTTTCCTCCACAAGGCCTTGAGTTATCTTTCCAAAATCCAAATTTACTTCTCTGATATTTGCTGACACTCATTCAGTGAGAGTCAGCATTTGAGGAAAAATAATCAACTCTGGAGTTTGCATTACACATTTTTACTTGCCATTCTCTGTCTTTAGCCTTACTACCACTATTTCCTATGTTTGGTTTGTTCCAGCCTTAAAAAATATCCTAGTTTTCTGAAAAATAGCCTAGTTTAGGATCCTTCATATCTGTCTTTTTATATATGTTTCTTTTGTACTTCTAACCTCCCCTGCCTTTAAAATCTACTTAATTCCTATTTCTTAATCTAAACTCATGTTAAAATTTACTTCCATTTAGACACTTTCCAAGACTTAAATCTAGAGAGTCATTTTGGTATCCCTATTCTGGGACCCATAGGCCAACTTATTTTTCCATAATGGTTGACTTATGCATGTCTTATAGACAGCTGAGCTCCTTAAAGCTAAGACTACCCTTATTTTATTTGTCTTTCCTGCATCTAACATAGCACCTGACATTTTTAAGGAGCTCAGAAAAATTCGATGAATGGCTAATTAGTGGGAGACTACACTGACTAGAGCAGAATATGCTTATTGGGGAATGGTAGAAAATTTGCCTCTGTTCATACATTGTGGTTGAAGATATGGACTTTGAATCAGTTTCCCTGGGCAGAAATACCAGTTATTCTGTTAGCTTGCAAACATTAGCAAAGTATTTTACTCTCTGTGTCTCAGTTCCCTCATCTATAGACATCTATCTCATAGGAGTTTTGTGACATTTAGATGCATTAATTTATGTGTTCTTGGCGCTCAAAATACTAGCTGTTATTTTTTGTCATTGTTGTTATATCAGGTTTTGAAAGTTGCTTTCATAATTTAGTTGACCCCCCTGAACTCTATATTTGCAGAAAACATATCTGCAATATTTGTAACCCTAAAATCAAAACTCACAGGGCTTTCATGTTCATTTGTAGACATGCATAAAGTGGTAAACAGTTTTAGTTACCCTACATGCACTGGCCCAGCTGAGGTGGAAGAAGGTGATACTCTGCCTTCTTGTTTCATCCTACACTGTAAACAAGTATCCTTTTTGCAATCTATTTAGTGCCATAGGTTTTACCTCTTTGTGCTTTTTATTGGTATCACTGTTTAAAATGTGCCTCCTTGGGCACAGTACTGCAGTGCTGTCTAGGGTTCCCAAGTACAAGAAGGCTGTGGCCTGCCTCTCAGAGCCAAGAAGAAGGACCAGTTATTAAACTCCCAGTGTATCCCCTGTCTTAACCCAGAGGCCGGGTCCCGCAGTAGAGGCACAGGCTGGCTAGCCAATGACGGGTAAGAGAGACCTTACCATCCTTTCACCTAAGACAGGTGCTCAGACACAAGCTTCTGAGTGTGCCCATGACAGGTAAGAAGGATTGGCAGGTCTCCCACCTAAGACAGGCACAGTCCTTTCCTTGCCCATACTATCATATTCTGGATGAACCCCCCCCCCTTTTTTTTAAATTTATAGAAAAAAAGGGAGGACCTGTGGGGAGCGGCAAAGATCTCAGCTGCTTGGCCATTTGCTAGCCGGATTTGTCACTCCCTGAGGGGAGTTGCAAAATAGGCAGGGGAGCGCCACTCCCTGTCAGAGAAGCCAAAAGACCAAAGATCAACCGCCTGCAGGCAGGGTGGTATCGGCCCCTCAGGCGCTGTGCCAGAACACTTTAGTCTGGTTCCCCTTTTACCTAGGTCAGCTGCCTTGTTTTCCCGCCTTGAAACCTTTATAAGAAACAGTTCTTTGAATAAAGCTCTCTCTTTCTTGCCTGATCAGAAACCGTGAGTTGTGTCTTTACTGTCTGTGCGTCCCCTTTCCTGCCCTTTCTCTCCCTCCCTCAGGAAAAGAACCCACGAGGACTCTCCGCCCTGCTGGTCAGGTGGACGAGACAGGTACCGCTGAACGCCCGGGACTAGCATGCTGGGACCTGGCCTCGGGGTTAAACAATTGGCGCCCACGGTTTCCGATCAGGCAAGAAAGAGAGAGCTTTATTCAGAAAACTGTTTCTTATAAAGGTTTCAAGGCGGGAAAACAAGGCAGCTGACCTAGGTCAGTTGCTAGGAAACAGGGTTAAGGGATTAAGACTGGAGTAAAAGGGGAAGCAGACTAAAGTGTTCTAGCACAGCGCCTGAGGGGCCAATACCACCCTGCCTGCAGGCGGTTGATCTTTGGTCTTTTGGCTTCTCTGACAGGGAGTGGCGCTCCCCTGCCTATTTTGCAACTCCCCTCAGGGAGTGACAAATCTGGCAAGCAAATGGCCAAGCAGCTGAGATCTTTGCCGCTCCCCACAATCCCCATTGTCAGTTCAGGGGAATCTGAACTAAGGTGCTGATTCGAGAAAAGGAAAAATAGCAGCCAAAGGTTGAAATAATGGATTTGGTAACCATAGCTGGGGTGTAAATTGACTGTAGTTCTCAAAGTGTGGTCCGTGGTCCACCAGCATCAGCATCACCCGGGAACTGGTGCAAATTCCCAGGCCTTGCTCCAGACTTACTGAGTTGGAGACTTTGAGGGTGGGAACTAGTAATTTGAGTTTTAACAAGTCTTCCATGTGATTCTGTTACAACATTATGAGCCAATGGCTTAGAAAAATGATTGACAGATATTACTGTGCCTAGATATTTCTTTATAAAATAAATGGATTTTAAATTTAAGGAAAATGTCAGGTGATCAAAAAGCAATGATAGCTAAGCAATCACAACATAGAAGTGAAGTATTGATGGGAAAGAAAAACTTTGCAATAATCAGTACCGTGATAAAGACTAAGGAATAAAACTCGATGTGCTCACCTAGCATACAGAGAGGATAGCGGATTGAGAACAAAGTCTTGGGAGTTACTGTAGGTTTGGTACCCTATTCCCCCCAAAAAATCCAAAGGAGGAAACAGAGAAAAAGAAATGGAAGGGAGAGAGTATACAATTATAGACAGTAAGAACAGGAGGGCTTACTTGGGGCGGGGGGGCAATTTCAGGAGAGTAACAGGGTCGAAAGGCAGCTCTGCCACTCTGGCTAACTTTCTTAATCCATCTCATTCAATTCCCTCCAAGCTTTGTTTTTTTATGAAGTCTTTAACATTAGAGATTAGTTGGGTTAAGGAAGGAAGATGATGAGAAAGTGGAAAACTGAACTGCACTTTATATCCACATATCATTAATGAAAATGAAACTATTACAAAATAGTATTTTTCTCCCTTGCACTATTTGGAACTGTATTAGATTATGATCCAGAATGTTGCCACAACTGTAGCTCAGATAACTAGAGGAAATATTCAGAAAATGTAGGGGAACCTAAAAAGCAGGTTCTCTTTGCTGTTTCTCTCTCATTTTTCCTGACCCTCTTTCCCAACACTTTTATTACTTCTACTTTGGTTATTCACTAATGCTGTTGACTTTAACCTTCTCATCGATCAAATTGTTATCAACTACTGCAATGAAGAGATGTTAAAAGGAATGCAGCCAATTATAAGTTTTAACAAATTCCTCTCCCCTCTACCTCCCCTTACCTCTCATCAATATAATGAAAAGGTTGGAATAGATTTGTCATATCCATTCCAGTTCAACAATATTAGAACTTCAGTAGTTCATCTGTTTCATGGTAAGGATTCCAGAGGTGCCATTTTAGCTTTCTGTTTGTGAAGCTCTCCTTTTCCATGATTTGTTCTACTTTAAGAAGATCTAGGTAAGTTATTTCCTACTGAGCATATGTTCTGATATTCCCTCCTTTCTTGAAATTCCTTTTCAAATTTGAAATTGATGGTACTTTATTTTTGTGCATAATCTTATCTATTTAAAGCCTGGACTTCTTTTCCTGTAGAATAATGTATGGCATGTATTGCCTTATTGTAAATCTGAAATGCCATTGGTTTGTTCAAAAACCTTAGAATGTTGTTTTTTAAAAAAATTTTTTTTAATGTTTTATTTATTTTTGATACAGAGAGAGACAGAGCATGAGAGGGGGAGGGGCAGAGAGAGAAGGAGACACAGAATCTGAAGCAGGCTCCAGGCTCTAAGCTAGCTGTCAGCACAGAGCCTGACGTGGGGCTCGAACCCATGAACGTGAGATCTGACCTGAGCCGAAGTTGGAGCCTTAACTGACTGAGTCACCCAGGCGCCCCTAGAATGTTGTTTAGAATTTAGATCGTGACAGAGAATTTATATGCTTTTGTGAAGAGTAGGATTTATATTTTACAGATGTCTACAGGTATCCTTACCTGTCAGTAACATAACCTTAGAATTAGCAGAGCTTGAAAATCTGAGTGATAGAAAATAGATTATATATCGTATATTAATATTTACAAAAAATTATCACAGTGTTAACTTACCAATATCTGTTTTTATATTCTAGGCTCTGAAAGTATCTTGCTTACATTATAAACATCATAAAGTTTCAAAGACGAAGCAAATTAACTTTTCAGCAAAAGCTTTACTTGAGTGTATCTTGGCTTCCTTTTTGACAGTTTTAGCCTTAATGTTACAATAATGTTTCTTTTTCTGGGAATCAATTTTGTAATCGGAAAAAAATTTTGGTAAACATTTTATTTTTTAATGGAAACTTGTATTTTGTGATATGCAAGTGTTCAAACAATTTGTAAGAACTAACCACCTCCCACATATAAGATTATACAGGAATGGAAAAATTTTGGCTAATGTATTGTATAAAATTGTTCAGCCAAAGTGGCTAGGAGACTTCATTACTTATAATATATAGGGAATTGAAATAATATTTTAAAATACAAACCATCTCAACATTGGTAATATATAAAGAATATTA
>NC_043702.1:108952357-108957270 GCF_006229205.1 Suricata suricatta
CTTTTCAAGCTTCAATAGTAAATATTCTGCTACTATATATTAAATACTGCATGGTTTGCCCAAGCTAAGATGAAACCACATCATGAATCAATTAGCATTTTGCATTTTCTTTCATTATCTACTCAAAGTCATGCCTACTACAGCATCTTTTTCTTGATAACAACTCTTATTTACCACATAAATTTCTTTATAAATCTTTACATAAATAAAAAACATAACCCAAATAGAAACCAACTCTTAACTGCTCACAGGCAACACAGCCTTCTCCAAATATCTCTATAGGAGCCCACCAGCCCTTGACTGATAGTCCTGGATTAGGAGGACCAGATAAGATTCTTTGAAGAATCTTAGCTGAATTCAGAGCCAAAAATCTTACATACGTTTGGCTACACTGTAAGTGTAGATGGTTGGCCTTATTTTATAGGTTAATCAGTTAAGGTTTGAGATCAGCTTAATTGCTGTTTCCTGGAATAGAATAGGAGGATTGTGACATTGATTTGGGCTGGGATTTTGAAGGTTAAGATAGGGTCATAGAGGGGAATCAAGATTTTAGCAACGTGCTTTTTGCTCTCTCTACATTGGGAATAATGTTAGAAGCAGATAGTCTCTCACTGCATCCTTTTTCCATGTTCTCCATCTGTAATGACTATCTCTACAGAACAGTTCTCTACACAAATGTCAGCCTTTTGTCTTTGCAGTCTGTTTGCTCTCATCTTCATGAATTCTTTGACTTCACCACCTTCTTGGTACCCCGAGCCTAGCATTGTCATATTTACTGTAAAGTCCGTTTTGGAGTTTTATTCTCTTGCGTATTTCCTCTGCTGTTTCCCCATTCTGATTCATAGTGTATCTTACATTTGAAAACCTGTGAAGCTTATGGGGGTGTATCAGTTCCTTATTTTTTCATCTTTTTATTATCCAGGTGACCTCAATTACTATTTTGTTTAAAAATAAGTAAAATAAACAGAACAATCTACTCTAATAAATTGACCATTTATAGAATTAGGTCCAATCTCAAATCTATCCCCGCTTAACACAGACTATCTATTATTATCTACTATGCTTTAGTTTTGGCAGTGTCAGTTTATCAATGATTTGTAGATGATTTAAGCCACGTGATGCAAATACGGTATAAGGTGAAATTATTACTCTTGTCTTGTAATCCCCGACTTCAGGGAAGGAGAGAGAGAACGTGAATCATATGAAAAGTGATTGATTAATGAGCACCTGACAGAGCTAGTGAATTTGGTAAGGATGATCATTGATGTACATGTTTACAAAGATTATTTTGCATTATATTGTCAGAGGCCAGTGGGGAAAATGATGAATTTCTCACATACTACAAAAAGAAGGAATATCTTTTCATAAAAGATATCATATATCATGGCATCATATACTTTTGTCAAAAAGTTTGTGCTGTAGAAAATTAACAGTTGAGTAATTTTAATTCTAATTATTTGTTCATGCTTATCATTAGGCTAAAAAGTCGTTTTAGAGGAGTGCCTGGGTAGCTCAGTAGGTTAAGCGTCAGACTCTTGATTTTGGCTCAACTCATGATCTCATGGTTCATGAGTTTGAGCCCCACGTCAGGCTCTGCATGGCACTTGTTTGGGTTTCTCCCTCCTTCTCTCTCTGCCTCTCCCCTGCTCACTTGCTCTCTCTCTCAAAATAAATAAGTAAACATTTAAAAAATCATTTTAGAAATAAGAATATAGTTGCTTTATTTTTTATTTTATTTTGTTTTAGGAAGAGAATCTTTTTTTCACAAATTAAAAAAGTTTATTTGCGTTTATTTTATGCTGAATTTATTCCTAGTTTATAAGTTTTTGTTTCCTCATTTAATCCTAGGATATCTTTTCTTTTCTTTTCTTTTCTTTTCTTTTCTTTTCTTTTCTTTTCTTTTCTTTTCTTTTCTTTTCTTTTCACCTCCTTCCTTCTTCTCTTTCTTTCTTTCCTGTGCAGTCCCTTCTTCTGGTTTAGAAGCATTTGTTCTTTTCCAGTAAGGATCATCTCAGTATGGCATTAAGAGCCTGTGTATTGGTTAATCTCATGGTAAATCATATAAATCTGGTAGTCTGTGTTTGGGGGCTTTTTTTTACATGGATATGCTCAATGACCCCATAATCTACATCTGAATCCTTAAGTTCAGCATTACTGTCTGCATTTTTAATCATGTGCAGCAAAAATTCAGCACTCTTTTTGGGCAACTGGCCCTGTGTCCAGACCTACTCTTTTGCCTGGGCATACCTACCAACTGCACCATTGTAACTATAGAACAGCACCCAGTGGTTCTGTAAACTGATGTTTTTTCACATACTTAGTGGATTTTACCATATGCATGCCCTTGATGGTCTGTGTGGTTTCACGAGTGTTCTTCAAGTGAACATGAAGATTTGAACTTCTTGATATATATGATGTTGTTTGGTATTCTGGGACAAGTGAATAAAGAACCATATTTGGAAATCATCTCAGGCTAGTTGCTGGAAGAGCCTTTTTCCCCCCTCTGTATTTTATCCTGAAGTATTGGTACATGGTTCTATCAGTCAGGATTTATTGAGGAACCAGAAATCATACTAGATATATTAAACAGAAGGACTTACTATATACAGTTAATTTTTTCATGTAAAATTACAAAGTTTGAAATACCTGCTTCTAGGCTGAAACTTTTCAAAGGAGTCATATATAACTAGTGTGCCAGGGAAGCTAAAGCCTTTGAAGCCACCATTGGAAACTGGAGAGTGGACAGTGGAACATTCTTCCAGAGCAGTTTCCAGTTAGTAGATCTCGGAAACTAACAGAACAATTAAGGACAGTTGCAGTATGGCTCCTATCATTCCACTTTCTAAATCTCTGTGTAGCTGCATCTAATTGAATGAACTTAACTGCAAAGGAGTCTGTAAATGTAGTTTTTCTTCCTACTTTTGCACATAGAAGGAGAGGGGGCTGGAGCTTGGGAGAGTCAATCCAATAAACTGCCAAATTGTCTTGATTCTATTTAAGAATATATAAGAATATATAGCATTTGAGTCTATTCTTGTGTTCCATAAATTTTATTTCTTTCTTTTGTTCAACCTCTTTATTTTCCATTTATTTATCATCTACATTACTTTTTCATTCCTGTGCTGCTTCCTTGTGTTCTTGCATCTGGTCTGTTTCAAATCTTGGTTATTTCATTTTTCATTACTAATTTTTTTCAACTCTTTTATCTTTGTGGTAAGGGGCTCTTTGAAGTCTTCACTCTTTTCTCAAGCTCACTGAGTATCCTTATGATTGTTCCTTCTTACATTCTCCATCAAGCTTATTACTTATATCTGTTTCAATTAGATCTCTGACTGTAACTCTATGTTGTTTTATTTGGGATGAATTCCTCCATCTTGGCATTTTGTCTAAGTCTATCCTCTGTGTGTTAAAAAGGCCTGCTATGTTTCTGGGTCCTTAGAATAATGGCTTTATGAAGAAGAGGTCATATAGTGCTTTCATTATAATCAAATCCACAATGAAAAAGAGCTGGCCTTGGTAATAACATTTAAGAATTGAGTTTAGAAACCTTTTCCAGAATTTACTTCTTGTGTGCCTTTTATCACCTAACCTTTTTATATGGTCATTATAAAAAAAATGGAAAAATGAGAACACTACTAAGTTATCAGGATAACTTAAAAAACATTTACTGATGCTTAAAGGTCACTTTTCAGGTTACACCAGAGAAATGAAATTCATCTGTACATTTTACTAAACCAGGTATCATTTTCTGAAATGCTTCTGGTAAAATATTAAAATTAAAGTAATCATGCATAAGTGAAATGACACATATGCATATGGATGTGAAAGCTATTTCACATAATCTTATTGGAGATTCTTTTAGTGATTACTTTTAAAAGGTAGTGATGACTTTTAAAACTGAGGATTTAAAATGTCTTTAGGGAACATCTTAATAGTAAGTATTATTTGGGAAGGTATGAGAGAAGCCTATCTTGGAGATAAACTGGATTGTCACTCAGAAATTTTTTTCCCTATTTTCACTGGCCTACTTGTCTTTAATTATATCATTTAAAGATTAGACAAACAAGGGCCTTTGGACTTTACAGTAATATGTGTAAGCCACTTTTAAGTCCAAGTGTGAAAAGGAGAAGATACATAGAAATACTAATGGTATCCCTCTGTGAAGGAATCTTTCTGGAATTATTATAACAAACAAATATATTTTACAACTTTAAAAAATTATTTTATTATTTAAATATTTTTGCTCTCTCTCTCACTCTTTCTATATATGTGTGTGTATGTATATATATATGTAATATATAAAATAATATATATAAATATACATATTTTGTATATTATAAATATTATATAAAAATATAAATAATATATATATATAATTTTTTTTGAGAGAGAGCATAAGTGGGAGAGGAGCAGAAAGAGGGAGACAGAAGAACCAAAGCAGGCTCTGCACTGACAGCAGCAGCCCTCCATGAGGGTTGAACTCATGAACCTGAGATCATGACCTGAACTGAAGTTGGATACTCAACTGACTGAGCCACCCAGGTACCCCAAGTCCTTATTTTATATTTAACTATGTCTGTCTTTGTTGCCCTTCAGGAAATTATTGACTTGAAGTCTGAAGGACAGGCAAATGTGATTCAGCAGCTGGAACAGACCATTGAGGATCTGAGGACCAAAATAGCTGAACTGGAGAAGCAGTATCCTGCCCTGGACATGGAGATGGCCAGAGGCCGTCATGGGTCTCAGAATGGAGTTGCACCCTTAGAAGATGTCTGTCTTGAAGCTCTCAGGTTAGAAGAAAAGGATGTACGCCATCAAAGGATTTTACAGGCAAAGTCAATCCAGACATCCCCGACAGAAGAGGGTGGGATACCAATACTGTCTTCTGTTAATACACTGCCAGAGTTTCCTCA